>NC_058406.1:168489271-168789271 GCF_002201575.2 Neomonachus schauinslandi
GGGGGGGGGGGGTAGAGGGAGAGGGAGGAGCAGACTCCCCTCTGAGCAGGGAGTCCAATGCGGGCTAGATCCCAGGACCCTGAGATCATGACCTGAGCCAAAGGCAGAGGCTTAACTGACTGAGCCCCCCAGGAGCCCCTCAAGTATCCTCATTTTTAAAAGAACTTGTAATGTATGGGGTTTTTTTTAATCAAATACCTTCAGCTGTGAGCCCCGCTATAGATTCTCCTGCAGGAATGCTTAGTCTTGTCTGATTGATACCTTCCTTCTTGTCTAAGAATTTTGTATTGAACATCTTATTTCTATACCTGCAGCCCTGACTGTTGGTGTTAGATTGAGTAGGTGTCTCAGCCTTAGAAATTGCAAAATGTCAGAATCTGTTTGTTATGGGTGAGTTGGAATTATAGAGATGATCGAGTGATTGTGTTTTTTCAGAAACTCACCTAGCAACCAAAGTGAACATATACCCAAATCACATAGTACTATATACAGACATGAAAATAAATGTGAATGCAATACACTGGCTTCTGAAGTTGAGAAAGTTTTGTTTTTAAATAAAGATGTTCAAGTGAAATAGCCTCTCTTGAGTCTGTATTATCTTAGAAAAATCAGGAAATAACCAGATAATTATACAAATAAATTTTAGAGCAAACTCTGTACAAAAGTATTTTAAAAAGACCATATATTTTTCAAGGAAGTAAAATCTATTTTAGGTATTTTGCATAGAAGTAAGTAAGGTTTGGAGAGGATAGGTGGAAACAAATGGTGGGGGGCAGAATGGGGGATAAAAATTGAGTCAAAAGTCTTAGAGATGGGACCATTTTGGGGGGAGAAGAGAGCAATTTTATTAGGATGAAGGGTGAAATAAATAGGGACAGGTCAAGTGGACTTGAATTATGGAAAGCTTTGAAGAGTACCATGAATAGTTCAGGTTTAATTTGGTAGGTGGGGGAGGGAGGAAATAATCTTAGAATTTTGAATAGGAAGGTACTTAGAGAGCCATGTAGTTCCATCAGTTGAGAGGATGGTTGAGACCTTTCAGTCATGCCCTTGAGGGCTGACTTGCATCTGCTTTCATTGACAGAGATCTCACTGTTTCCCAAGGCAGAGATCTATGGAAATCTTGACTGTTACTTCTTCATTGAGTTGAGCTGAAATCTGTCTCCTTGTGGACATACAGAACCCTACTAATCTCTCCTTTGTAGGCAGTCCTTTAAATATTTGAAGACAGCTATAGTGTCTCCTCCTGGTCCCTTATAGCTGTTGAGCAGAGAAGAAATGTAACGAATGTGATATTTATGGGACTGTCAGTTACTGTTAAGATGCAGGGTTCTGAGTGACAGCTGAGATGTTCTTTTGGCTGTGGTTCGGGGATTGGGCTTCATGTGCCTACAAGTTGTCATGGTATTATTCATCCCAGGTTGGATAGAGGGCAAGTGGGTATGACTTTGATTTCATGCTCTTTTTAATGGCTCCTTCCCTCCCTCTTTCTTTCTTCCTTCCCTCCCTCCCTCCCTTATTCCTCCCTTCCCTCTTCCCTTCCTTCCTTGCAAATACTCTTGTGAAGGGAGTTGCATAGGACAATAGCTAAGTGGTTCAGGCTTTGGCGTTAGTCCTGGATTTGAATTTCAGCTTTTCCACCTGCTCAGTGCGTGATGATGGGCAAGTTACTTAACCTTTCTAAGCTTCTAAACTTTCTTTTTCAGTGGAGTGAGAAAAACACCTACCTTGTAGGATTAGTATCAGGCTTAAATGGAAAAGATACATGCAAAGCATCTGGTGAAAGCAGTCACTAAATGGCAGGTCTTTTTATTATTGTAAAAAAGGGAAGCAAAGAAAACTGTTTGCTGCAGTCAATAAATAAATAACTACATATATATATATAAAACTATGTAACTATATAAGTATATATATCAATATCTATATATCTATCAATAGATAGATATAGATAGATAAAAGAGAGATAGATGATAGATAGATGATAGATAGGTAGATAGATAGATAGATATAAAGAGATTTATTATAAGGAATTGGCTCACGTGATTATGGAGGCTAAGAAATCCGCAGGTCTGCAGTCAGCAAGCTGGAGACACAGGAGAGCTGATGGTGTAAGTTTTAGTCTGCAAACTGGCAGGCTCGAGGTCCAAGCAGAGCCAATGTTTCAGATTGAGTCCGCTGTTCCAGCTCAAGGCAGTTAGGCAGGAGCAGTTCCCTTTTCCTTAGTCTTTTGTTCTGTTTAGGTCTTAAGTCAATTGGATGAGGAATGTGCTTTACTCTATCTATAAATTCAAATGCTAATGTCATCCTGAAACAACCCTCACAGACATCCCCAGAATGACATTCAACCAAATGTCTGGGCACTTTGTGGACCAGTCAAGTTGATACATAAAATTAACCATTCTACTATATATCCTATTTCTAGAAAGTAAGAAGTCCTGCAAAAAAATAAAAACAGAATAAAGGAGGAGAGTGACGGAGGAGTGCTGTTTTAGGTAGGGCAGTCATCTGTCAGGGATGCTCTGAAAGGTAAGACTAGACTAAATGAGTGCTAAGCTCACTCTGATTCATGTGAACGAACACAACTGAGATGAGCCAGAAGCTCCCCACCTGCTAGATGGACAACTTGTAACATTAATATGACAGATAACTAGTGACCATCCGTGTTGTATTGAGGACATTTTCTATGGTGGTGGTACATGGTCTGATGAAAAAGGCACGTTGGACCAAACCTTTAGAAGACTTGGCATCCAGTACTGACTGTGGAGTAACCACTGATACATTCACTTGTCTCTCTGAACCTCAATTTCTTTTCTAAAAAATGAGGACAGTAATGGTACCCCCAAGAACGTTGAAAGAACCAGAATGTGCCAATGTACTGAAAAGCCCTTTTTAGAACCATTGGTAAAATAGTGTTAATGCTTTTAAAAAAAATCTTCAGTGATGTAGCTGAAGCCAGTCTTGGAAGTGAGCTTTTGGTTTGGAAATGTGCACTTAACCTCATGAGTGCCTTAAGTGAAAAATTGTTCTGTGACCACAGTTTTCCTTCAGATGTCTTGGTTAATGAATGGCCTAGCTAGGTATTTTGCTAGTGGCATAGAAAAAATAATTTGAAGCCACTAAATGAATCTGACCAGTTGTGGTGAAAATCATTGTGAGATTTTCTGATGCATATTAAGATAATGTGAGTAAAAATAGTACATGCTCTCCTTTCATTCAGCTTCGCCTCCTGCATTGGATAAATAGCAAGGAAGACAGGCAAATCTGATACCTAAATATCTATAATCCACTTTCCCAGTGTGGCAGTGCTCCAGGGTGGGAGGAGAGACCAAGTTTAACTGAGCCGTCATGGTTTATTTTTCTAGTGCCTTGCTGGAGGTATGAATTATATGAAAAGAGGAATTCCTTTTTAACAACACATTCCAGTGTAGTCCACATTCATTGATGTGCTTCATGCCAAAAACTGAGCCGGACAAAGGAGATGAAAAGAGAAGATGCAAATTTCTTTTCTCTCAGTGAGTTCAGTCAAATCAGGGAGATAGAAATGGAAACAAATCATAATAGTCCAGTGTTATGAATATAGCAAACCATGTACAAATGCGGAGGCAGTAAAGAGGGGCAGATAAATGAGTCCCGTCTGAGGACTATTGGAAAAGCTATGGAGTTGTGAAGTGTGACCTGGGTTTTGAAGGATAAATAGGAGTTTGCCTGGCAGAAAAAGGCTGCTTCTGTCAATTCTCTCTTTTCTGTTTTCATTGACTATGTTGGTGAACACTTTTATCCATGAATACATTGTAAATATTTCTATTTAAGCCATAATTGGGTCATTAATTTGAATGCTATTAGAACAAAAAGAATAACATGGTATAAAAGGAAGACTTTTAATTTGGTAATTTCATGTCATTCTCACCAAAGTAACACCTCCCCCTCCACACAATTACTCTTTATATCATTATGTTTATTTTTATAAAGCATTTTTAAAAATCTGAACTTACGTTGTTTTGCTAGAGTGTGTTTCTTCTTACTAAGAATTTAAGCAGCTGGAAGGCAAGAACTTTGTTGTGTTCCTGATTGCCCAGAACAGTGCTTGGCATATAGTAAATATTAAATACATAATAAATAAATAAATAAATAAATAAAATCAAAAAAATTAGTCTCATAATATCAAATTAATAAACAAGTTTACAGTAGACTGGTTTATACTAATTCAGGGTGGTTGTTTTTTGTTTTTTTTTTTCATGATCCACTGAAAAGCTTTTATTAAAAACCCTGGGGCAGTAGGTGGTTGGGAAGGGTTCAGTTCTGTTGCTTGATTCTGGAGGAATTGGCCTGGAGCACAGCCCCTGTGGACAGGTAGGGGTGCTTGAATTAACTTGTATTTTTTTTCTTTTTTTGCCCAAGAATCTGTATTTTATTTTATTTTTTATTTTTTATTTTTTTGAATTAACTTGTATTTTCAACACAAAATTCTTTCAGGATGTCAGTAGCACAGTGAAATTGGTATAAAATGACTGTTAAAGAGATGCTTTTCACATGGGCTATTTAAGTACTAAGTGCATTACATTTGGAAGGGGAAAAGTTTTAGACAATTGGAAATGCTTGCAAATGGCATATACTAGCTCTGGCAGTCACAGCAGGGGCCAGTTCTGTGGGACACCGCTTCATATGGAGACTTTTTCCTCTGCTTTCTAAATCTGTATGATGTAGAGTGCCTTACAGAAGTCTATATAGCCCATGGGGCACATGAGTGGCTCAGTTGGTTAAGCCTTTGATTCTTGATTTCGGCTCAGGTCATGATCTCAGGGTCCTGAGATCGAGCCCCACATTGGGCTCCACGCTCAGCAGGGAGTCTGCTTGAAATTCCCTCTCCCTCTGCCTCTCCCCCCACTTGTGCTCTCTCTCTCAAGTAAATAAATAAAACCTTTTATGTTTTTTAAAGAAGTCTATACAGCCCTGTGGCTAAAAGCTTAGGTTTTATTTTTTTTAAATTTTTATTTATTTATTTTTTTAGAGAGAGAGAGAAAGCATGGAGGGGAGCGGCAGAAGGAGAGGGAGAGAGAGAGAATCTCAAGCAGACTCCCCGCTGAGCACAGAGCCTGACGTAGGGCTCAATCTCCCGAGACCATGAGATCATGACCTGAGCTGAAGCCAATGGGTCAGTCCCTTAACGACTGAGCTACTCAGGAGTCCCCCAAAGCTTACATTTTAAAGACATGATACTGGGGTCAAACCTCAGGTTTGCCACCTCTTCACTGTGTCACCCCTTGGGCAAACCACTCAGCCCGTGTGTATCATCCTTTTCGGCCAGAAGTGGGACCAATAAAAATGGTACCTGCGTCATAGAGCTGTTGTGAGGACTCAATCTATAGATGAGCATAGAGGGCTTAACGTTGAATGTCAAGATGTACGTAACTTTCAGATAGGGAGATGCTGATTTCTCCTGGGCCTCCTTGTCCTGCTCGTGCAGAGGGTGGAGCACCTACTGCGAGCCGTTCCTTCAGATGTCATCTGTGACCTCAGTGTTACACTTGTGATCTAACCTGTAGATTGGGTGCTTTCCTTTGATTGCCATCAGCTACTTAGCTTTTTCTTTTTTCTTTTTACACTCCCTGCATTTTCAGAATTGCATTTTAGATAGAGTCCATGTTAAGCCAAGAACTGAAATAAAACACAGTTCAAGAAATCATTTTCCCTGCACCTTTGCTTTAACGTTAAATACAACATGGAGGGCCAAAAGGATTTATTTTATTATAATAATTAATTACAGAATACTGTTTTAACAATGAAAGGATATGTACCTATCCCATTTGTTTGTTTGTTTATATTTTACCAATAGACTGTTTATAACTTGATTTTAAGAATTCACAGTCCTATTTGACTGTTAGGCTGACTTGATAACTAGGATTTCATGGGTTTTTTTGGGGGGGGTAGTTCTTTTTATTTAATCTTTTTATTTAAAGTCAATTTAATTAACATATACTGTATTATTAGTTTCAAAGGTAGAATTTAGTGATTCATCAGTTGCATATCATACCCAGTGCTCATTACATCAAGTGCCCTCCTTAATGCCCATCACTCAATTACCCCATTCCCCCAATCCACCTCCCCTCCAGGCAACCCTCAGCTTGTTTCCTATAGTTAAGAGTCTCCAATGGTTTGCCTCCCTCTCTATTTTCATCTTATTTTATTTTTCCTCCCCTTCCCCTGTGTTAATCTGTTTTGTTTCTTAAATTCCACATATGGATGAAATTGTATAATGCTTGTCTTTCTCTGATTGATTTATTTTGCTCAGCATAATACCCTCTAGTTTCATCCACATCATTGCAAATGACAAGATTTCATTTTTTTGATGGCTGAGTAGTATTCCATTGTATACATATACCACATCTTCTTTATCCATTCATCTGTGGATGGACACCTGGGCTCTTCCCATCGTTTGGCTGTTGTGGACATGTACCTGTCCCTTTTAAATGCATTTTAAAATGACATTTGGCTACAGAGTTTTACATGACATTTATCTGGGCTCCCAGGTGTGTCTGGTTTTCCACCATTTGATTCCTTAGCACATTTTAAGATGCTTAATATTTTTTTTTCTGACTGGTCTCTCTCCTGTGGAATGCTGACATGGATAACATATTTTCCAGTGGAAGGAGATAGCATTTGTCATCAGTGCCGAATCTGGGCTCTTATTTTTAATAAGATTTGAATATATGCAAAAATTCTTATTTTTTAAAAAGATTTTATTTATTTATTTTAGAGCGAGGCAGAGATAGTGACAGAGAATAGGAGCAGGGAGCCCAACGTGGGACTCTGATCCCAGGACCCGGAGATCATGAACTGAGCCGAAGGCAGACACTGACTGAGCCACCCAGGCACCCTGAATATATTCAAAATTTAATAAAATTTGAATATATATTTTAAAAGATTCACTAGAGCAGCTGGAGTCATGTTTGAGACGTGTGATTATTGAACTTGAACCTGGCAACTTTAAAACTACCTCTTGCCCCAAGTGCTTGAACATGGGTCTGCCTCGGGCACAAACACACTTGGCAGGGTACGCCTGGTGCAAACTCTATACACAGTTCGTTCCGCCTACACTAAATCTCAGTGGACTTGGACGTGCTGCATTTGTGCCCGCTACAGTGGGAGATAGCCCTTAGTATCATGGTGCTTGGACAGATCTTAGAGCTAATAATCAGGGTTTAGGGCATTTAAAAAAAATACTGTTTCCACAGTTCCCAAGTGTGTGTGCACTAATCTTGAAGAAAAATCATACTTTGAAATGCAAAATCAGGGGCGCCTGGGTGGCTCAGCCGCTAAGCGTCTGCCTTCGGCTCAGGTCATGATCCCAGGGTCCTGGGATCGAGCCCCGTGTCCGGCTCCCTGCTCGGCGGGAAGCGTGCTTCTCCCTCTCCCACTCCCCCTGCTTGTGTTCCCTCTCTCGCTGTATCTCTCTCTGAGTCAAATAAATAAATAAAATCTTTTAAAAAAAATGCAAAAGCAATGATAATATTTTGACTTCCGAAATCCAACAACATCTTAAAAACTGCATCTTTCTGCTGATACAACAGATACCGGTCTTTAGTTAGAAAACAGGGCATACAGAGGCCTTGATTTCAAATCAAGTACGTGGAATTGTACGTTGTCTTTAAGGTTTGGTGTTTAAATTGTATGATATAAACACCGAAATTATTTTTCTAGTCAATATTTTCTGCATTCCAGGTAGGATTATTTTTGATTAGTCACTTAATCTGTTATTTTTTTAATGGTATAATAATCATTCAAACCCCTCTCTCCCCCAGAAAAGCTAGGACTTTGCCTACAACCCACATATCACCAGAGGGCTACTGCCACCCCAATTCCTTGGTCCTTCTCACCCAAGACAATCACTGTCTTGGACTCTTTTCTTCATCACCCAACAACACCCCCCCACTCCTAAACATAGATCTACGGTGTCCATATATATTTTTAAGAAGGGAATATTTTTATATTAATTATTTTTACCTTTATAAAAAGATGTCATGCTAATAGCAATATTTTGGGATTCATATTTCCCCCCACCAAATATTGCTACCTACCAAATAGCTGTATGTAGCTAAGATTCATCCAGATTGCTGCATTTCAGTGTAGTTCACCTATTTTTGCTCTCACATAAAATATCAGTTTTCCTAGTCCTCTTCGAAATAAGCAGGGAGAAATTGCTCCCTTTCTAAGAGCCTATCTACAATGCACTCAAATAATTTATTACAAAGTGAAACAGTACCCCCCAGTAGTTTTGGAAAAGAAAGAAAAGGACTCTCCATCTGAAGTAAGTTTCCCCATAAAAACTGAGAGAGAGAGATTCTTAAAGCTTCAAAAGACTTCAGTTTTCCCTGATTATTTCCAAATCCCAAATTAATTTTTATCCCATGACTTCTTGCAATAATTCTGTTTTAGAATACTTCAGTGTAGTGGCTTTGTATTTGATTATTAAAGAAGGAAGATTTGGTGCCCAAAAATGTAATATATAAACTTTGGATTTATTGAGCTGTACTGTTTAGCTTCCATAATGAGTACCTGATTATTTCATTGGCAAGTACATTTTTTCCCTTCTGGTAAAAGGATCTAAGTATTCCATGCATATTTATGTCTGGGGAAAAAAAAGATTTTTTTAGAATAAATGTGACCTGGTAGGTTCAGGGGCATCTATTGAATTGCCCAGTCCAACTGTAGTAGGTTGATTATTTTTGCCCTGGGGGAAAATATTCATAAACACTTCTGTGTTTTGGTTTTCATTACATAAACTGTATTGTATTTCAAATATTGTTTTATTGTTATTTTAATGTTAGAAAACAAATGAGATAGGGACTAGCTGGGCAATTTCAAGAAGTTGACATGGACACAAAGAAAACACTCGCACTCTATTCATGATCACCAGTCCTAATATGAACTTTGAGCAAAGTTAAGTAGCCCATTTGGAAACACAAACTAGAGTATGAAGCAATGCTACTAAACGTACTAACCATACTGCAAAACTCTAAAGGTTCTAATACACTAAGAATATTTTAGTGTCTTGGCTCTGGAGGACAGACACCTAGTCAAGCACAAACCCGGCCTTATCAGACAGCGTCTTCCTTTGTTGCAAAGATCATTTCGGCTGAGACTTTCTCTATGGGTAAAGCTTAGGGTAGTTTTACTCTGGCTTCTGGGCATCTTTTCTAGCTCCTTATTCTAAAACCTAATTGAGCCATTTAAAAAATCAATTACTAAATGATTTTTAGGGACAAAACCTTATTGTCACATGGATACAATATGCGTAAGAATTTAAATATGGGGAAACTCCCGGGCCCTTTTCCAATTTTCTTCTTCCACAAACCCTTCCTACTTTAGCAAAGATCTGTGTATTTTCTTTTCTTTTTTTTTTAATTTTTATTTACATTCAATTAGCCAACCTATAGTACATCATTAGTTTCGGATGTAGAGTTCAGTAATTCATCAGTTGCATGTAACACCCAGTGCTCATCACATCACACTGTGTACCTTTCTTAGATTAAATGCACGGCTGTGATTTTTCCTGGGATTCAGGAAGCCCCTATTTCATTTCTATCACTTCCGCCAATATAGGCTTATCAGAACAGGAGAGCCGCCTCTCTGCCTTCTGGCCATCATCCCATCTCTGCTGACTCCCTCATACTGGTGGCTAAGACCTTTCCTGGAAAGAATCTACAGGCTAGAACCCAAAGCTGGTTGATTTTTCGCAGACACTACTCTAAAATACACAGAAGGCTTGAGTTGCCAGAACGGTGTGAACCTGCCAGTGTTTTGCTATTTCCAGAACACTCACTGCTGCTAGCTGTTACCACATTTTTTTTCTAGTAAGAATGCATTTAAGGGAAAGGTTGTAAAAACGCGGTTGCTTTAGTAGGAACTTTCTTGTATAATTAGCACTAAGTTATTGGAGAGATATAAAATAGAATCACTTTTTAAAAAAAAAAAAAATGTTGCAGCAGCGATATAGATCATTTTCTGGGTTGCGCTTTGCAGAAGTGAAGTTTTTCTGTGAAACTCCAGCCATTGCTGATATTGTGATCCTGGTTGATGGTTCATGGAGTATTGGAAGATTCAACTTCAGACTGGTTCGGCTTTTCTTGGAGAACCTGGTGACAGCCTTCAACGTGGACTCAGAGAAGACACGAATTGGTACATGTTCTGTTATTAGCGGAAGTCAGCTGTCAGTGTAAATATGCTGGGAAGCTTCATAAGAGATTTCAAAAAACTTTAGAGAGCAGCTTTTAGAATTATAGGATCAGCTGTGGTGATATTTCTAGGAGCACAAGTTTGGATCAATAAATATCTATTCCTACTAATTTACACTGAATGATGCTGTCATTCAATTAATTATTGAACACATTTTAATTTTCTAAAAAGTCAAAATCTTCTGTGCCTTAAAATGGTAACTTTTAAAGTTGCAACTGGTTTAAGAATTTTTCAGGTAGAAGTTTTCTTTTTATTTAAAAGAAACAGCTGAATCCAGTGGAATTTTGAACTAAGAAAATTGGAAATTGGAAATAGATTTAGAGTACAAAATAATCTTTGCCAAGTTAATTCTAGCTAAGATCAAAAAAAAGTTATAAATCTTTGAGCAGTATATCTCACTTTATCATATAGAGTCTCATAGTTTCACTTTTATATAGCCATTAAGGAAAATCATTCCTTTGAGGATAAAAATGAACCAGTAAATCTAGAGCTTTTATCTACAAATATAATCAGATTTGTTTTTTAAATACCAAGTACCTAATTAGGTGCTACTTCTGAATGGCTAGAAAATATGTACTTTCCTCCTGCTCCAAGATATGTCCAAACTAATTCCTTAAATTGATGCCAAGAATTCTTTTTGAAAATACACAGTGAAGCAGAGAAAGAATTGTTATAAAGATCAGGCCCTTTATTACTCTGGTTTCACAAACAGTGCACTAGATCTTTGAGTAACCCATCATTTCTGGGTGGGCTGTGTCATCTTTTTTTACCAGGTCTTGTTTCATCTTTTTTTACCAGGTCTTGCACAGTATAGCGGCGACCCCCGAATAGAATGGCACTTGAATGCCTTCAGCACAAAAGATGAGGTCATCGAAGCGGTCCGAAATCTACCCTATAAGGGAGGAAATACACTAACAGGTATGTTTCATTCAGTTTGTGTTTTTAGCAATGTATCTTGCCAAAGATTCATTTCATTTCTTCATTCTGCCACTTTGTAAGACTTGGCATAGTATTTTTAAACCAAACTAAAATCTGAAATTCTTAGATGGCTCTTTTCTCAAACTCAGACTTAAGAATTAAAACCCAGACATGCCATTCCTTTGGCTACCTGAATATAATGTCCCCAGAAGGGCGTGGTTGGGCCAGAAGGAGATGGAGCAATGACGAGGCTGACAGTCTTAGGGGGGCTGGCCGTCTTAGCTTTTGCCAGTTCATTTTCCTTCCTCTTTTCACTTGGGTTCTCCTCTAGCCACCCCTCATTTATTTTTTTTTAATTAATTAATAATTTTTTTAAAAGATTATATTTATTTATTTTAGAGAGAGAGTGAGCTCGAGTGGGGGGAGGGGCAGAGAGAGAGAGATGCCAAGCAGACTCTGCACTGAGAGTGGAGCCTGACATGGGGCTTGATCCTGGGACCCTGAGATCATGACCTGAGCCGAAACTAAGAGTTGGACACTCATCAACGGAGCCATCCAGGCACCCCTAGCCACCCCATCTTTAAATGGAAACAAATTTCTACCTTATTTATTTTCAAGGAAGGTATTTTCTTTGCCCTTATTCTGCAATCAGTAGTTATCAAAAAAATATTTATGGGTCTTTGGTTCACCAGTATTTTTGGTAAACAAGGAATGTAAGAATATTTAGATTATAATTATTCCAACCACAAAGGGTTGTCACAGGTTTTAACCTTAGTACCTGCTCTTTTCTTCTGTAAGTGCACAGTACAGATGCTCATTTTAAATAGTAGCGATGCTATCATTGACTTTTAAGTAAACCATTGAAATCTTGGTAATTGCTTTGCCACTTTGAGGCATAATCTTTTTGTTAATGCAACAAAAAACTTCATTAAACTCAAATCTTATAACAATATTGCAGCATTTCTTATCTTTTTCTGGATAAAAGGTGTTATGCTCAAAAGGCAGGAATTCGGTGATCATTTTGGATCTGCTTCCACTATCCCTAAAAAAAGAGACCGAGAGAATTTTTGGTCCTTTAGACCATCATAAACAAACTTTTGATAATATTTGGGACTGTTGCTTCTGTGTGGGTATTCTTGCTTCATCCTAAATTATAAAGGTTTACATTTTCTTGTACACAGATCTGTCAACATCGATTGGCCATGAATTTAATGTTCTTTGTAAATGCTAGTTTCTGAAATGATGGACTATTCAGTTATTCATATTACCTCTATTCTGATAGATTTTAGGTTTTCATCAGATCTGTCAAGAAAAACAAGGTCATTAGAAAAATGAAGATGAAAATTCATATCTAATAAAAAACTTTTTTTAAATTTTATTTTATCATGTTATGTAAGTCACCATACAATACATCATTAATTTTTGATGTAGTTATCCAAGATTCATTGTTTCTGTATAACACCCAGTGCTCCATGCAGTACGTGCCCTCCTTAATACCCGTCACCGAGCTAACCCATCCCCCCTCCCCTCTAAATCCCTCAGTTTGTTTCTCAGAGTCCGTAGTCTCTCATGGTTCGTCTCCCCCTCCGATTTCCCCCCCTTCATTTTTCCCTTCCTTCTCCTAATGTCCTCCATGCTATTCCTTATGTTCCACAAATAAGGGAAACCATATGATAATTGACTTTCTCTGCTTGACTTATTTCACTTAGCATAATCTCCACCAGTCCCATCCATGTTGATGTAAAAGTTGGGTATTCATCCTTTCTGATGGCTGAGTAATATTCCATTGTATATATGGACCACATCTTCTTTATCCATTCATCTGTTGAAGGGCATCTCGGCTCTTTCCACGGTTTGGCTATTGCGGACATTGCTGCTATGAACATTGGGGTGCATATGGCCCTTCTCTTCACTACATCTGTGTCTTTGGGGTAAATACCCAGGAGTGCAATTGCTGGGTCATAGGGTAGCTCTGTTTTTAATTTTCTGAGGCACCTCCACACTGTTTTCTAAAGTGGCTGTACCAACTTAATTCCCACCAACAGCGCAAGAGGGTTCCCCTTTCTCCACAACCTCACCAACATTTTTGTTTCTTGCCTTGTCAATTTTTGCCATTCTAACTGGTGTAAGGTGGTATCTCAGTGTGGTTTTGATTTGAATTTCCCTGATGGCTAATGATGATGAACATTTTTTCATGTGTCTGTTAGCCATTTGTATGTCTTCTTTGGAGAAGTGTCTGTTCATGTCTTCTGCCCACTTTTTGACTTGATAATTTGTTTTTTGGGTGTTGAGTTTGAGAAGTTCTTTATAGATCTTGGATACCAGCCCGTTATCTGTAGTGTCATTTGCAAATATCTTCTCCCATTCTGTGGGTTGCCTCTTTGTTTTGTTGACTGTTTCCTTTGCTGTGCAGAAACTTTTTATCTTGATGAAGTCCCAAAAGTTCATTTTTGCTTTTGTTTCACTAGCCTTTGGAGATGTATTTTGAAAGAAGTTGCTGTGGCCGATGTCAAAGAGGTTACTGCCTATGTTCTTCTCTAGGATTGTGATGGATTCCTGTCTCACGTTGAGGTCTTTCATCCATTTTGAGTTTATCTTTGTGTGTGGTGTTAGAGAATGGTGGAGTTTCATTCTTCTGCATGTGGCTGTCCGATTTTCCCAGCACCATTTATTGAAGAGACTGTCTTTTTTCCATTGCATATTTTTTCCTGCTTTGTCGAAGATTATTTGACCATAGAGTTGAGGATCCATATGTGGGCTCTCTATTCTGTTCCATTGGTCTATATGTCTGTTTTTGTGCCAGGACCATGCTGTCTTGGTGATCACTGCTTTGTAATATAGCTTGAAATCGGCAACGTGATGCCCCCAGCTTTGTTTTTCTTTTTCAACATTTCCTTGGCGATTCAGGGTCTTTTCTGATTCCATACAAATTTTAGGATTGTTTGTTCCAGCACTTTGAAAAATGTCATTGGAATTTTGATCGGGATGGCGTTGAAGGTATAGATTGCTCTGGGTAGCATAGACATTTTAACAATGTTTATTCTTCCGATCCATGAGCATGGAATGTTTTTCCATCTTTTTGTGTCTTCTTCGATTTCTTTCATGAGTGTTCTGTAGTTCCTAGAGTGTAGATCCTTTACCTCTTTGGGTAGGTTTATTCCGAGGTATCTTATGGTTTTTGGTGCTATTGTAAATGGAATCGTTTCTCTAATTTCTTTCTACAGTTGCATTGTTAGTGTATAAGAAAGCAACTGATTTCTGTGCATTGATTTTGTATCCTGCCACATTACTGAATTGCTGTATGAGTTCTAGTAATTTGGGGGTGGAGCCTTTTGGGTTTTCCACATAAAGTATCATGTCATCTGCAAAAAGAGAGAAAGTTTGACTTCTTCTTTGCCAATTTGAATACCTTTTATTTCTTTTTGTTGTCTGATTGCTGTTGCTAGGACTTCTAGTACTATGTTGAATAATAGTGGTGAGAGTGGGCATCCTTGACAAGTTCCTGATCTTAAGGGAAAGGCTTCAGCTTTTCCCCATTGAGGATGATATTCGCTGTGGGCTTTTCATAGATGGACTTTATGAACTTGAGAAATGTTCCTTCTATCCCTATACTCTGAAGAGTTTTAATCAGGAAAGGATGCTGTATTTTGTCAAATGCTTTTTCTGCATCAATTGAGAGGACCGTATGGTTCTTCTCTCTCCTCTTATTAACGTGGTCTATCACATTGATTGATTTGTGAATGTTGAGCCACCCTTGCATCCCAGGGATAAATCCCACTTGGTCGTGGTGGATGATCCTTTTAATGTACTGTTGGATCCTATTAGCTAGGATTTTGGAATCCATATTCATCAGGGATATTGGTCTGAAATTTTCCTTTTTGATGGGGTCTTTGCCTGGTTTGGGGAATAAAGTAATGTCGGCCTCATAGAATGAGTCTGGAAGCTTTCTGTTTCTATCTTTTGAAACAGCTTCAGGAGAATAGGTATTATTTCTTCTTTGAATGTTTGGTAGAATTTCCCAGGGAATCCATCAGGCCCTGGACTCTTGTTTTTTGGGAGGATTTTGATCACTTCTTCAATCTTGTTACTGGTTATTGGCCTATTCAGGTTGTCAGTTTCTTCCTGTTTCAGTCTTGGGAGTTTATAGGTTTCCAGGAAGGCATCCATTTCATCCAGGTTGCTCAGCTTATTGGCATATAGTTGTTGATAATAATTTCTAATAATTGTTTCTATTTCCTTGGTGTTAGTCGTGATCTCTCCCCTTTCATTCATAATTTTATTAATTTGGGTCCTTTCTCTTTTCTTTTGGGTAAGTCTGGGCAGTAGTTTATTGATCTTATTAACTCTTTCAAAGAACCAGCTTCTAGAGTCGTTGATCTGATCTACTGCGTTTCTGGTTTCTAACTCATTGATGATCTCTGCTCTAATCTTAATTAATAAAAAAAATTTTAGGTCAATAAGTTACTCATATTTTGGTTTAATTTTGCAGAATTGGAAGGCTTTTTTATTAGAGGTGATTGGTTTGTGTTTATTTTTTCTTGTTTCCTCCCAGGTCTTGCTTTGAACTACATTTTTGAAAATAGCTTTAAACCAGAAGCAGGAGCAAGGACTGGAGTGTCCAAAATTGGCATTTTAATCACAGATGGAAAGTCCCAAGATGATATTATTCCACCATCTAGAAACCTCCGTGAATCTGGTGTAGAACTCTTCGCCATAGGTATGTGTTATCATGGTCCTATTTCAGTAATGGGCACAGACACACAACTACTTAAAACAATATGTAATTGTACATGCAAAGGGCACTTCATTGAAAGCCAGGAGACCTGGAATGTTTCTAGTCCTGACTCTAGTTGTAGCCAGTCTTGTGACCTGAGCCCAACTTCATTACATTTAAGATGGAAGTGGTGGTAACTTTCATATACCCTATAGTGTGAGGATCTCTGGATGAGATGCTGTCCATAAAATGTGAAAAGCGTAAAGTAGCATGCAAAGATTAGGTACATGTTTGTTAGCTTTTAATTAGTGAAGACTTTCTCTCTCTCTCTCTCTCTTTTTTGTAAAGATGTATTTATTTATTTGAGGGGGGGGAGGGGCAGAGGGAGAGAGACTCTCAGACTCTCCGCTGAGCACAGAGCCCGACTTGGGGCTTGATCTCGCAACCCTGAGATCATGACCCTGAGATCATGACCTGAGCTGAAACCAAGAGTCGGATGCATAACCACTGAGCCACCCAGGCACCCCAGGACTTTCTCTTTAGTATCACTTTATAGCAGTCTCTTCTCTGGTAGTATAGGGAGAAACCAGTTCATTGTTTCCAAGGAATTCAGGTCCTGCAACTATTTAGAAAGCCTAAAGTTCTAGATATGCTGTATTATTTCTTTGAGATGAACTCTTTATAAGGTACTGTTCTTGTGGAAAAGGATACATGTGGCACACATTCAGAATAACTGCAAAACATTTAGATGATGCAACTTTGCTCTCGATTAAAATATTCGCAGTTTCTTTGGCAGCAGGAAAGTCTTTTACTTAGTAGAGGCCAACCAAAACAAAACAGAACAAAACAAAACAAAATCCCCAAACAAGAAACAAGTCATCTGACCCCTTCCTAGATTTTCTACTGGAAATGTGGTTTATAGAGTGTTCCATTCAAGAAGTTTGTGCTTACATGCTCTGTGTCGGGCATTGTGGTGGGTGCCGGGCCACAGAGATAAGGAAGGCAAAATCCTTGCAGAACAAATTCCTTCCAAGTCCTGATGACCTTTTCTTCTCTTTTCCAAGCTGTTTGCAACAAACTATTTAGTTTGGAAAGGTAAGAGAGAGATAGTAGAGATTTGGGGCTATCTTCCTTAAAATACACTTTTTGTTGTTTTTATTGGAGTTAGAGGGTTTTTTTTTTCCATGGAATATTCTTATATATGAATACAAACTTGCTGGTTTTACTTAAAAGCCATCAAAAGCATTATTGACATTAAGTTCATTGTCTCTTCATGTACTCGGTGCTTTTTGTTCCTGTGGACACAGATCCAACTGTACATTTTAGAAGCTTTTGTTGAAGTCCATCAGGCAAGAAACGTCAGAGAAATTTATCTAATTTTTATTTTTTATTTTACCGTCCTTTTGTCCAACAGAGGAAATCTTTTTAGACAATAAACTAATGGGATTAATTTATGTGTTTAATTTCCATTCTGTGGTCTTGCTGATAATGAATGGGTAAGTTTTTAAACAAAACTTTAAGTGAACTCACAGATGTAATTTGGACTTTTTCTCTGGAAATTACCTGGAAATCATTAGTATTTATTATCTTATAACCCCCTAAAGCACATAGTTCAGAGACAACTAACACTGTGTCACTCAATATGTCGAGGGTAGAAGATAAATCAAATGGCACAGCCAGGCATCTGAGAAGTCATTCATGTTGCCCTAGGTAATCTCTCTTCCCTGCTTCCACAGCACCTTTAAAAAAAAAATACCTTTAGGTGATTGCAATGATGGATTTATAAAGAAAGGCCCCTTGTTTGCTGAAGCCTGGGGAAGAGAAATCTACCTCCACACCCATAAAACCCAACCCTGTGCCTTCCTTTTCTATTTATAGTTTCACTTACTCATTTTAATTTGCGATCTTCTGAGAGGTGGCATGATATAGTGGTTAAGAGCATATGACTTTAGATCTAGACTACTTGGTGGGAATCCCAGCTGTACACTCACTGGTGTGTTTCCTTGAGCAAGTTAATTAACGTTTCTGTGCAACACCTTACAATGAGAGCAACAATAGTACCAAATTCCTAGCATTGATTGTGGGGATTAAATGTGTTCATATACATAAAGCACCGCAGTTCCTGGGGCATAGCATGTACACTCTAAGTGTTAGCATCCACTGCTAAGATAGATGGGGAAAGTTGCATGGGAGCTGAGGATTTTCTGTCTCCCTCTGTTCCCTGCTGCATTCCAAACACCCAGCATTGTGCTTGACTTGTAGCAATGGAATTCCACAAAGATTGTGGGAAAAGCAGAGCTTTCCTATTTGCATTAGCAAAATTGCAGTGGTTACTAGTCAACCAGTTGTACTTGAATATGTTAAAATTTTTTTCCCAAGCTGTCTCTTAATGCTATATAATAATACTATAAATAGTAATAACAATACTTCTAAATATATAATTTTTATTCTAGCAGTAGCTCTTAATTTAAGTAAACTTATTTTCTAGAAATTGAAACCTAAGGTATTGATAGTTTAGAAGGCTGGTTTAATTACTATTGCTTCTGCACTCTTCATGCAAGACAGACGTTATTATCTTCCTGTTAAGATACACCGAACAAAATTAGCATGTAATCACTTAAAAATGATGCTGAAGGTGATTTTTACAAAACCAATCTAACATGAGATGCACCTCTTTAAAGTAGCAGATGCTTCGATTGCAGGGGGGTTACAATGGGCTCAGGACAGGCTCACAGAGGTTGGTGTTTCAAATGGGGCACGAATGTCATGACCCTCCCTCTTGTCCTCAATGCAAGGGGTGAAAAACGCAGATGAGAACGAACTGCAGGAGATCGCCTCTGAACCAGACAGCACTCATGTCTACAATGTTGCCGAATTTGACCTGATGCACACAGTTGTGGAGAGCCTGACGAGGACTGTCTGCTCCCGAGTGGAAGAACAGGACAGGGAGATCAAAGGTAAAGCGAGCAACAGAAGGCAGTCATTCCGTTCATGTGGATATTACTCTGCCCAAATGTCTATTGTGGATTATGAGAATTCTTATCATTTTTCATGTTGACTTTCTAAATAGAGCCCTTTATTCCCCTAAGACATGAGTCATGAGAGTAGAGAGGGAATATAGTGACAGCCCACTGAGGGAGGAATAGTTTAACCACTAGATCATTTTCTCCATGGTGTTGTATTTGGACCATCATGAGTGTTTGTTTTTAACTAAACTTTGGATTTTGAGGTAATTGTACATTCATATAAAGTTATAAGAAATAAGATGGAGAGAGATCGTGTGTACATTACCAAGTTCCCCTTAATGGTGAGATATTCCAGAACTCCAGTACAATATCCCAGGCAGGATACTGGAATTGAGAGCCAAAGTACAGAACACTTCCATCACCACAGAGATCATTCCTGTTGTCCTCTTATGGCCCCATTCACTTATTCCTCCCCACAACGTCTCCCTCACCCCGGACAACCCGTGATCGGTGTTCCATCTCTAAATAGTTTTCATTTTGAAAATATTATGTAAATGGAATTATGCGGTATGTCCTCTTTGGGGACTGACTTTTTTTTTTTTAAAGATTTTATTTATTTATTTGACAGAGAGCGAGAGCCAGAGAGCACAAGTGGAGAGAATGGCAGAGGGAGAGGGAGAAGCAGGCTCCCCACTTGAGCAGGGAGCCCGATGTGGGGCTCGATCCCAGGACCCTGGGATCATGACCTGAGCCGAAGGCAGACGCTTAACCGTCTGAGCCACCCAGGCGCCCCGGGGACTGACTTTTTATTCAGGATAATTTCCTGACAATTCATCCTACTTGTTGCATTTATCAGTAGCTCTTTCCTTTTTACTGCTCTGTCATATTCCATGATATGGACGAACCACAGTCTGCTTAACTGTGGACACTTTGAAAGTCAATCAGAGAAAGGCAATTATCATATGATTTCACTCATATTGGAATTTCAGAAACAAACAGAGGAACATAGGGGAAGGGAGACAATTCTCATGATTTCACTCATATTGGAATTTCAGAAACAAAACAGAGGAACATAGGGGAAGGAAGGGAAAAATAAAAATAAGATGAAACCAGAGAGGGAGACAAAGCATGAGAGACTCTTAACCATAGGAAACAAACTGAGGGTCCCTGGAGGGGTGGGAGTGGGGGGAAGTGGTAACTGGGTGATGGGCATGAAGGAGGGCATGTGATGGAATGAATACTGGGTGTTACACGCAACTGATGAATCCCTAAATTCTTCCTCTGAAACTAATAATACAGTATATGTGAATTAATTGAATTAAAATAAAATAAAATTATAAAAAAAGAGAAAGGAAGACATCTGAGTTGTTTTCATTTTGGGCTGTTACAAATAAATCTGCTATGAATGTTCACATACAGGTTCTTGTGTGAACATAAGTTTTCATTTCGCTGGGATAATGCCCGGAGCGCACAATTGCTGTATCATATTGTAGCAGCATGTTTAATTTAGCTTAGTGTTAGTTAGGAAACTGCCACACTGTTTTCCAGGGAGGCTGCAGCATTCTACACTCCCACCAGCAATATATGAGTGATTCTGTTTCTGTGCATGGTCACCATGGTCACCAATATTTGTTGTTGTTACTATATTTTATTTTAGGCATTCTGATATGTGTGTAGTGGTATCTCATTGTGGCTTTAATGTGATGGTTAATGAAATTGGATCTTTTTTGCGTGCTTATTTTACATCTGTATTTGCTCTTAGGCTGTTCATATCTTTTGCCAGTTTTTAATTAGACGAATGTGTGTGTGTGTTTAGTTTTTATCTGTTAAGTTTTGACAATTCTTCATTTATATTCTAGATACTAATCCTTTGTTAGACCTTTTTACAAGGTCTTTTGCAGAACAAAAGTTTTAAATTTTGATTAGGTCCAATTTATCAATTTTGCATTTTATGGTTATTGCTTTTGGTATCTAGTCTAAGTAAGTACTCTTTGGCCGTAAATGCTAAAAATTTTCTTTTGTATTTTTATTCTAAAAGTTTTATGTTTTACATTTAAGTCCATGATCCAGGTTAAAATTTTGTAGAAGATTTGAAGTTCAGATCAAGGCTTTTGGGTTTTTTTGCCTATCAACATACAATTCTCACGCACTACTTCCTGAAAATGCTCTATTTCTGCCATTGAATTGCTTGGCACTTTTGTCAAGGATCAGTCGGGCAAATTTGTGTGAGTTTATATCTGAATTCTCTATTCTTTTCTATTGGGTCTATGAGTCTAACCCTCTTCCAGTATCCTACAAGCTTAATTTCCTATAGCTATATAAGTCTTGAGATTGGATGGACTGAATTCTCCCACTTGATTATTCTGTTTGAAAATTGCTTTCACTATTTTACTTTCTTTACCTTTCCACATAAATATTAGAGAAATCTTTATTCTACAAAAATCTTGTTGGGATTTTGTTAGGAATTGCATTAAATCAATACTCAATTATCAAATATTAACATGGGAAGAACTGACATCCTTACTGTGTGGATTCTTCCAGTCCTTGAACATGGTAAATTCCTCCATTTGTTTAGATATCCTTTGAATTCTTCATCAGCATTTTGTAGTTTTCAGGATACAAGTTCTATACAGGTTTTGTTCTGTTTACATCTCTGTATTTAATTTTATTTGGGGGAATTTTAGTTATATTTTATTTTTTATTTTGGTGTCCATATGTTCATTGTGAGTATATACAGATACAATTATATTTTTGTATGTTTATTTTGTGTCCTATGACCTTATTATTTGAATTTGCTAATTCTAGGATTTTTTTCCTTTAGATTTTCAGGGATTTTTCTATGTAGGTGATAAATCGTATACTGTGCAAATAGGGATAGTTTTATTTCTTTGCTTTTGATCTCTGTGCTTTTTATTTTCTTGCCTTGTTTCACTGGCTAAAATTTCCTGTACTGTGTTGAATAAGAGTGATGAGAGTGAACATCCTTGCCTTATTCCCCATCTTAGGGTGAGACTTTCTATTTTTCATGGAAATGGTTCATTCCATAGAATTTGTAGAATATATGTGTGGAAAGTTATTCACAGCATTGTTCCCTTATTATTCATTTGATGTCTGTAGGGTCTGTAGTGATAGTCTCTGGTTTTTTCCCCCAATATTGGTAATTATTATCTTCTCTCTCTCTCTTTTTTTTTCTTTCTCAGCCTTGCTAGAGGTTTGTTCTTAAAACAAAACAAAACAAACAAACAAACAAAAACCTTTTCAAAGAACTGGCTCTTGGTTTCAGTGATTTTCTCTATTTTTCCTTTGTTTTTAATTTCATTCATTTCTGCTCTTATTTTTCTTATTTTGTTTCTTTTACTGGTTTTGAGTTTATCTTGCTCATACTTTTCCAGATTGTTGAGATGAGAACTTGGATTACTGATTTGCAATGTTCCCTCTTTTTCTAATTACTTAAGTGCTATAATTTTCCTTCTCAGCACTGCTTTAGCTGTGCTCTACAAATTTTGATATGTTGTATTTTCACTTTTATTCATTTCAAAGTATTTTTTGATCTTCTTTGACCTGTTCTCTTTGACTCATTGATTATTTAGAAGTGGCTGTTTATAATTTCAAAGTGTTTGGGTGTTTTTCTGTTACCTTTCTGCAAGTGGTTTCTAGTTTGATTTCACTGTCATTAGAGAACACACTCTGTGTGATTTTTATTGTTTTAAATTTTCTGAGGTTTGTTTTCTGGCCTAGGATATGGTCTCTCTTGCTACATACATGCCCTGTGGGTGCTTGAAAAGGATGTGTATTCTGCTATTGTCATGTGCAATATTCTGTAAGTTTGACTGGACCCCGTTGGTTGATGGTCTTGTTGAGTTCTGTATCCTTGCTAATTTTTCTGTCCAGTCATTTTATCAATAGATTCTGGATTCTTTAGTTCCCTGTCTAGGACATATGAGGTGAAAGGAAAACTCAGGGGATTCACCACTATATCATTCTTCAGGTCCTGCAATTCCTCCACCATATACCTTCTTCTCTCTTTCAGTGTCTTCTTATGGTTGTCTTAATACATAGTTTCCAGAATTTTTAGTTGTACTTAGCAGAAATAATTGGGGAAAGTACATCAATTCTATCTTCCTGGAAGCACAACCATCATGTATTTTTTTAACCTTTGTCCCTCATGATATCATTGGTCTGCAGGTTATATCTGGTTTACAGGGATGTGATCTGAGGAGAGGGTAATATCAAGATCTTCCTTTGAGAATTTGGTTTTATTTCCTGCCTTCATTGTATCCAGGGTGTGGAATGATTCTATTTGGCTACATCTCTTCCATCATTCTCTCTGGACCAGATCTCTTAGGACTAGGTTTGACAGCCAAGCAGTAGTTACTTGAATACATTTCTCTGAGCTTTTAATGTGACTACTTTAAAGACCAATTTTTCCCACAAAAAAACTCTACCTGTGGTTGTTGATAGAGCATATAATATAGTCCCTGGCCATAAGTTAAGTGCTCAGTAACTATGTTTTTTTCTCATTAATATGGTTATTAAGGTTGCTTTGGATAAGTCCCTAGAGGATAAGAAATACTAAAGTTCTAGGACTTTGAACTTCACATGTCCCAAATCTTTTATAGAGTCATTTGTCTTAATATGTATATAACATACACAAAGTGCTTACATAGTGTCTAGCTTATAGTGAGCATTCAGTATATGTTATTTGCCTTTTCTTCTCTTTTTACTTTTAGATACTGGCCATTTGTTGAATTGAAGTCTTCTGTAAAGAGACTGTACCCCCTGATGCTTAAAAACACAGGCTCTTATATCAAAAACTCAAGTATCAATCTCAGCTCTGATACTTACTAAGTGTGAGACTTGGTCAAGTTGTTTAGCTTCATTGTGCCTTGGTTTTCTCACCTACAAAATGGGAACAATAATAGTAACTACTGAGAATTAAGATAATACTTCTAAAGAGCTCAGGAGAGTACCTTTAGATACACACGTGCTCAATCAATGTTGTGTTTCTGTTTTTGTTTTTTTTAATTATTCTATAGCAATGTGTTTAAGAGAGTTTTGGGGAGTCAAGGACTCTCTTATTTAAGTTTGTATCCTCAGAACCTAACATAGTGGTTGGTATGTAATAAGCACTTAAATGTTTCAGTGAACAAATATAGGAATGAATAATTGAATCAATTTGTCAAGAGATGAAATCTTAGAGGTAGCACAAAACCAATAGTCATTTCTGACTATTGGAGTTTCACAGGCTTATGAGAAGTAATTTTGGGAACGAGGTTCACTTAATGTATTTCTATACTTTAGCCTCAGCTCTTGCCACCATTGGGCCGCCTACAGAGCTGATTACTTCTGAAGTCACTGCCAGAAGCTTTATGGTTAACTGGACTCATGCCCCAGGAAAAGTGGAAAAATACAGAGTCGTGTATTATCCTGCCAGGGGTGGAAAACCAGAGGAGGTAATAAGGAGACGATATTTTCAAACTATTATTTTCACTCTTTCAAGTCTTCCACGGTAGTGAGGACAAGACAGAAATGCATGTATAAGGAGATTATTCTGTCACAAACATTTAAAATTCGTTGGACTGAAATATATTTCCAAGTGTCTACTTTATTCTCCCATCTCTCAGGTTATGGCATTCATACTTTCTCCTCCCATCTCTATCCAGTAACCCTCAGAATGAGTCATGTGTTCATTTCTAACACAACTTATTTTGACTTTTTTCCTTTTTAAAATTATTAAGTTCTAAAGCAGAAGGAATCAGTAGTTCATTATATGGCCAGAACCCCTTTTTCCTATTCATGTAGTCTTTCTTTTTTTTCTTTTTTTTTTCTTTTTTAAAGATTTTATTTATTTATTTGAGACAGAGAGAATGAGAGACAGAGAGCATGAGAGGGGGGAGGGTCAGAGGGAGAAGCAGACTCCCTGCCGAGCAGGGAGCCCGATGCGGGACTCGATCCCGGGACTCCAGGATCATGACCTGAGCCGAAGGCAGTCGCTTAACCGACTGAGCCACCCAGGCGCCCCTCATGTAGTCTTTCTACTTTGGGAGTGGTCTGAATTGTCTGCCTTATTGAAGACTGTGTGTTCCAAATTATGTGGTCATATAGTCCTCTAAGGTTTGAGATTTCTGGGACATTGGTGGAGATTAGTGCAACTGAGAAGCCATAATAAAGCATCTGTGGCTGGGCTTTTTCATGGTTTGGCCATCACAGGAGAGAACGCGTATTGAGAGATGATTGATTGGATTTTTCCCATTTCCTACCTTTGACATAGCAATCACAGGGAATATGTTAAAATGTGATGAAATCTCCCCACCCCTCGCCTTTTTTTTTTTTGAAGTGCAAACCTTTTGTTGTTCCAACCTTTGGTTGACCTCAGCATGTTTCACGGTATTCTTCCGTATTATGGCAAGATTTTTAATTTTTTTTTAAGTGTTCAAGAAGTAGAGCAGGGAAATTTAAATCATCTGGACTGAAAAAGAAGTCAGAGTGCTTCCAATACTTCTATCTTTTTCATGACTAATAAGTCTGTTAAATGCTTCCCAAAACTCCATGGAAAAATATCACATGTCAATTTTAAGTGCAGGTGGTTAAGATAACAATTAGCCTGGGAAAGACACTCTCCATCAGATATAACTTAATAAGGGACTTTTGGACATATTTCATAAAAGGTGCATCAATTCCCAGAGGAATTCAAGGAGAACTGACTGCCTCAGTGGAAAAGACGATGTGGCACAAATAAGAAGATATTGAATGATGTGTTCTTGCTAGAGATATTTTGCTCTTTGGTTTCAATTCTGCATGTCAGATATTCCATACTCTCATTCCTCGAACTGTTCTTTAATCAGGTGGTGGTGGATGGAAGTGTGTCTTCCACGGTGTTGAAAGGCTTAATGTCTTTAACTGAATATCAGATAGCAGTCTTCGCAATATATGCTCACACGGCCAGTGAAGGCTTACGGGGAACCGAAACCACACGTATGTATTGAGTTCTACCCCGCGTCTGACCTTGTACAGCATTGCTTAGGTGGCCTTTCTTAAGTTGGAATTCTGCTCAGGTTGTATTGATGGCCATCCTGAATCCAATTCCTAGGCAATGGTTGTGGTGCTCTATGTGATATGGGTCCATGTTGTAGTTGCAGTTTGCAAGTGCTGCATATTCAGAGGGATATTATAGACCTCTGCTTTGATAAGGAGAGAGCAACCTTGGTGATGAAGGACACAAAATATATGTACTCACTTAATAAGCAAGTATTTAGTGAATGTGTATTAGGAACTAATTTAACTACCGACTCATTCATGTCTCCTCATTGTGTCTGTGTGGATGGGTATATGTTCATTCACATATTTGTTCATCCAGCCACACATTCTGTCATTTACTAAGTGACCCAATGACTGTGTTTAATAGCTGCCTCATGGCAGACGCTTGGCAAGGGCCATAAAACAGTGGTCAGAATAGTCTCCTTGCTCTTGACTGGCTCCCAGAGAAACGTGCCCATCACTGTAGTGGGATATAAGAAACTAGAAGATGTTGTTCCTGCTTTTAAACATTCACTATGTTTGCCCTCCTGGAAGGGGTTGGCATGATTGTGTGAACATATTTAAGGATGAATATTATTTGAAAAGTAAACTATGTTTACTTAGTAGATAGTAACACCTAGATACTTTGAAATAGACAAGCATACTGATAAATGGCTGAACATTAATAAAAAAATCTCTTGCAGTTGCTTTACCCATGGTTTCTGATCTTGAACTATATGATGTAACCGAGAACAGTCTGAGGGCAAAATGGAACGCAGTGCCTGGAGCATCGGGATACCTGATTCTCTATGCTCCTCTCACGGAGGGTCTGGCTGGGGATGAAAAAGAGGTAACCACCTGCTGCCTACTAGAGTCCTAGAATCTTTGACTTCCTGAAAATGGCTTTTTTTAATTCTAAAAGTTAAATGTATAAAATTTAGAAAATTTACATTAGTTAAAAGGGGAAAATCACTTGTAATCCCCCCACCTAGAAATAGCTATTGTTAATATTTGCTTAAGTCCTTTTTAATGCATTTTTTTAAACACAGAAAATGGGAATGGTTTTGTAGTCTCCTGTTTTTATTTTGTTCATTGTGAATATCTTTTCATACCACTAAATACTATTTTATATGGTTGTTTTAAATGGTGCTATAGTATTACATTGTTTTTTTGTATCAGGGCATGTTTAATAAATTACACGTTATTGGGCATTTAGATAATGTGTTGAATAAATATGCTTTTGTGATCATGCTTAACATATAACTTTGCAAAGTTGTCAGATTATTTCCTTAGGATAAATTCCTAGAAATGGAGTTTATCTTTTCCAAAGGGCATGCAAAGGCTTATGCTAAGTATTAGCAAATGATTCTAGAGAAATTTGTTATAATTTATATTGATGTATGCAATTCACAGATGGTTGTTTCCCCATATGTACACTGACTTAGAAAGTTTTTTTCCTAATTTGAGAAGTAGAAAAATGGATTAGCATGGATTTTTTTTGCATTTTTTCCATCTTAAATGATGAATCTTTGACTTTCAAATGATTTATTTTAGGCTTTGTTTTTAATTTATAAGGAATGATTACTATAATATAGATATTCAAGGAATGATGAGGAAATATCTGTAACACTTGGGAGTGTTTGACTAGGCAGATAGAGTGGTCAAGGGGGAGTTCAGAACTCAAATCTTTACTATTGTCTAAACATTGTCTTTAACATTGCTTCTGGTGACAGAAATGTTTAGGGCCAAAAATATGGTGAATCTGAGTGTCAGGAACAGAGCATTGGTGACATGTTTTTGTTTGTTTGTTTTGTTTTCGCCTAATGTTTAGAAAGCTTTAGTTCATTTGGATTTAATGTTGATCTGAATTATTTTGGCAGAAGGGAGACAAAAAAATGAAGCTAGAAAGATGATCAGCTTCACCAAGAAGGAAAAAAATAAGAAAGAAAGTAATACCAGTTCACACCCAGCAGATCAGCAGTTTTTAAAGTTTAGTAATAACTGCATATTAGTGAGCATATGGGAAATAGAATTATTCATGTAAATTGGTATGTAAATTGGTACAGCTTCCTTGGAGAATAATTTGAAAGATATCATCAAGTTGAAGATATGTATAACCTTTTAAGGAATATATCATAAGGAAACCTCCTGCAAGGCTTTTTGGGATGCAAGCATTTGTTCAAAACACAATGTTGCAAACGATTGACATGTTCATCAATAGAGGGATGGAAAATAGCAGAATATTTACACAAAAGAATTCCATAAAGGAATTAATAATGTCATCTCTGTCCTGCCCATCAACATGGATACACCTTGAAACAGAAATATTGACAGAAAAAAAAGTTGCAAAAAATTATGTTGATATGATTCCCTTTATGTACATTGTTAAACATACAGAACTGTATGTTATTTACAGATATATACATAGTAGAAGTAAATAACTGGATCAGTAAGGGACACCTCAACATTAGGGTAGAGATAGGGAACAGAAAGAATGAGAAAGAACTTCTGTTTTATCTGAATATGTTAGCTCTTTTAAAAATAAGATCGGAAGACATTGGGAGGGTATGTGCTATGGTGAGTGCTGTGAATTGTGTAGGACTGTTGAATCACAGACCTGTACCTCTGAAACAAATAAAACATTATATGTTAAAAAAAAGAAGATAGTAGGAGGGGAAAAATGAAGGGGGGGAATCGGCGGGGGAGACGAACCATGAGAGACTATGGACCCTGAGAAACAAACTGAGGGTTCTAGAGGGGAGGGGGTTGGGGGACGGGTTAACCTGGTGATGGGTATTAAAGAGGGCACGTACTGCATGGAGCACTGGGTGTTATATGCAAAGAATGAATCATGGATCACTACATCAAAAACTAATGATGTAATGTATGGTGATTCACATAACATAATAAAATAAAATTTAAAAAAATAAGATCGGAAGTCAATATGACAAAATGTTCATATTTATTAAATTTGAGTGGTGGGTGCAACAGGGTGAATCACATTCATTTCTCTACATTTATTTTATATGTGTGGAAATATTTCAGAATTAGAATTTCTAATTTGACAATAACATTGGCACTTGTGTGATTGGAGACTGACTCTGGAGATATTTTTCTTCCTTCCAAAACAAAAATAAAACCATGCTGTCAGGCACTTGTCACACAACTGAGAATGTTGGCTAGTTTATTTGACTCCAAGGGTCAGAAAAGTCAGCCCAGAATCAAAAAGCAAATTGCCACGCTGGATGTCAAGGTGAAGGTGGATTGATCTCTTCTGCAACCTGGAAAGAACTTGCAGTCCAAGTGCATGGGCCCTTTTGTTGAATGGGGCAACAAAACTGGTCCAGCTCAGTCAGGCTTGAAGTGAAGACTGGGCACCCAGCCAAGGGACTGGTTAAAATTAGCCAGTGATGAGAGATGCCCACTTGGCTGTGTCCCCAGCTTGCTGACCTAGAGCTTATACTCTTTCTAGACAACATTTCTGACTCAGTTCCACCCACACTCTTCTGAGGACTAAATTTGTGACTCTGTTATTCTGGCTGAGATTACTACTTGTCCAGATGTGAAGCGTTATCCGAAAACAGCATGCATGGGTACGTTCAGTTTTGTATGGCCCCATGGCACCTGTTCCTAATATAAAATGACACCAGACAATGAAAAATTATGGCTGAAGCGTTTGAATAAGGGGTTGTGAGGACACAAAATCTTACTCCACGAAGTCTCACCTTTCCTCAGCCACACTCTGATCAACATGAATGGTACACATTGGCTAACGATCTGCTAACCTGTGTTCTTTTCAGATGAAAATTGGAGACACCCACACAGATATTGAATTGAGTGGGTTGATGCCCAATACGGAGTACACAGTTACAGTTTATGCCATGTTCGGAGAAGAGGCCAGCGATCCTGTCACAGGCCAAGAAACCACACGTGAGCGGCTCAGTCATTCAGAGGAAGTACTGAAACAAAAGCCCAAATACCTGTTGGGATTCTAAACTGGGAATACCGGCTTAGGTTGAAACCTCTTAGGAGCTAATTGTAACTTAAGAAAATGTGTATTTTATTTAGTGGCAGGAAATATACCAGTTGATTAAAAAAAGGAGGGGGATGGTCCTAAAAAAATGATGTCTGTGGGTACCTGTTCCTAGGACTGGCATTTTTATCCAGAAAGGAAACTAGACATCGTTCCACCCAACTGCTAAATTTAACTGAACTCCAGAAAAATTTGGAGCAAAGCGTACACAACACTTAAAATAATTATATTATTATTTTCTTTTCTCTCTCCTATGCTTTCTCTCCAGCCCCTGAAGTATTAAGAGAGTCACTAAACTCTATAGGCTCTTTATGGCCAAATAGTCAATATGTATTGAATGAGTGAAAAGAATTGGTCTTTTCACCGATTTTCACTTTTCGCTAATTGGGTGAGGAAGCATCGTACTTTGTGGCGATGGCTGACAACTGTTATTTTTTGTCTTCTAGGTATTTGCTTTGTTGGCTCTCTCAGCCCTCTATCACAGGCTCGTGAATCGATTGATTGATTGATTGCCTGGGTTTAACTCTAACTGCTCTTCTGTTCCTACTAACTGTGACCTTGGCCAAGTTACCTCAGTTTTATGACCTATATAATGGGGATATTAGAATCTCCTTGCAGGCTATTGTAAGGGTTTAATGAGAGACATGAGTTATAACGATCTGTTCCAGAGCATCTCAGACTCATAGAGCATGTGATAAACCTTAACAGTTGGTTGTACTATAAGCCTGTAAAAGCTCATGAAACTCAAAAATTATTGACAAATTTTAATCTGTTGAATCAGGAGAGGGCCCTTGAAGAAGTACAGAAAACTATGGAATTGACAGGAATCTGCAGAAATACTAATGCCTCTTCATATAATTTTAGAGCAACTGCAAAGTGTTCATTTTTACACCTTCCCACAAAGCCAGTGGGATTTATCCAGGGCAGGCCTTCTACTCATGGAGTCAACAAATATATATATTGAGAACTTGCTACACTGGGGATAAAGCCGGGAACAAAATTAATCCCTAATCCTCTGAGGTTACAATATATGGAGGGAGAGAGACAGTAGATCAATAAAATCACAATATAAGAAATAAACCAGGGACGGGAGTTGGGGATGGGGTGGAAGCATTATTTTACGGACGGTGATCCTGGAGGGCCTCAGTGGGAAGGTGACCTATGTTCAGAAACCTGAACGTTGGATGACTCAAGGGTTTTTGGCCTGAACAATAGGAAGGATGGCGTTTCCATTTGTTCAGAGGGAGAGATTGAGAGAGAAGATTGGAAAAGTTGGCAGGAGTCAGTAGTTCGGTTTGGGACAGGTTAAGTTGAAAATGCCTGGTAGATCCCCAAGTAGAGAGGACAGAGGCCATCAACCTCTCTTTACACGTGGGACATTGTGGAGAAGACCAGCAGAGTGATTTGCCAGCATCGAATGACAGTTGAATGAAATAGCTAAGATTTAATTTCAGGTGCCCTGGTTTTTGATCCATTAAGTTTCTTATTTATAGCAGGCTGTAATAATAGCATTGATCGGAAAAGAAAGACACAGAAAATGTACCTAAATCTTATTTATTTCTAAGCACGTGTAACTTATTAATACTATTCATTCCTTACAAGGAAAGTTTTTTTCTTTGTTAATTTGTTCGTTTTCTTTGTTGTAAGTTATTATCTGGGTAAAATTTTTCATATGTGAGTCGTTTAGAAATCAAAGATGCTGGGTTGGTGGGTTTTTTGGGGGTTTTTTTGGCTTCTTTAGGTGTATGTTATTTAACATTTTAATTATTTTCTATTCCACTTACTGCAAAGTGCCTTTAAGTCCACCAAGAAACCTGAGAATCTCCAATGTTGGCTCGAACAGTGCTCGGTTAGCCTGGGACCCAACGTCAAGAAAGATCAGTGGTTATCGAATTGTATATAACAATGCAGATGGCACGGAAATTAATGAGGTTAGCTGTGGATCACAATTTCTATTTTTTTTTTTTTTTGGTGGGTGTATGTTAGCTTTTTCTGGCTGCACAACCGATCATTCCCAAAACTATAGTGGCTTAAAACAATACAAATTGTTTATTTTCTCTCACAGTTTCTGCCAGGAATTAGTGCGTCAACTACTTGGATCTATATTTCTGGCTTGGGGTCACTCATGAGATCATTGCCAAATAGTGGCTGCTGATGATGTCATCACAATGGCTTTTCATTCAAATGTCTGGTGCCTGGTCTGGGAAGACTGGGTCCGCTGGGAGCCAGAGCAGCTCTCCGTGTCTCCAACTAGACTCTTTACAGGATCCCTCCAGCATGGCAGTTTTAGGGACTTGTTGCATGCTGGCTCAGGAGTGCCCAAACATGTGTCCGAAGAGACAAAGAGAAAGAGAGAGAGAGAGAGAGCACTAGGTGAAAGCTCTGTCACCTTCAGTTACTCAGAGAAGTCACAGAATAGCTAAGATTTAATTTCAGGTGCCCTGGTTTTTGATCCATTAAGTTTCTTATTTATAGCAGTACCTCCACCCCACGCAACTGGTAGGAGATATCACAAGTCCCCACATGGATTCAACATGAGGGGGAACACTGGTCCCACCTATGGTGAGAGGCAGGTGGGATGGGAGATATATGTTGATGTGGCCATCTTTGGAGTATATAGTCTGCCCCGGTGCAAGGAGGTGGGGAAGTAGGTATCTTCCTAGATGCTGTAAACTAGAATTAATGTCAGTGTAGTCCACTTTATCTCTCTGCTTTTGAGTAAACTACCATCTGAAAGATGCTAGTTAGATGAGTTAAATACAAAACTGAGTAATTCAAGTTTTGTGTAGGAAGATACTTTAAAATAGCAGAACTTCCTAGAACTCATGAAGATACACTATCTTATACTCAGTCACTAATAACTTCTTCACAAATAATAATTTCTCCACAAATTCCTTCCTTGGGAATATATTTTAACAGGATAGATAGCAAAGTTATTATTATTTTTCCTCAACTTGATCCAAGAAGTTAAGACCAAGAGGGAAATATGTTGGATTACATCACTTCTATTTTCTGACCAGATGAAGAAACTATTTTCATTTGCAGAGACAAACTGTTTCCTACAATTAAATCCAAGCAGTATTTTGCAGAATGCCCCCTCACATGGGACATTGGATAATGAATGCACAATACTGCACATTTGCTAATATTTGATATTTATATATATTGTGAAATCATCAGCACAAGAAATGTACTTAACATCCTGTTAACAACAGCTGTTGTGGCCTCTTATGGTATTTTAGGTTATTTGCCATTATAAAGAATGACCCCAGACTAATATATTTGTTGAGAACTACATGTGTTTTTTTGTAATGTTTTTCTTGGAGATGCCTTTGGCACTTGCTATTTCTAATTTGTATTATGCTGGGAAATTAGAAAACTATATTTGGTAAAACTGAATTTAAAACATGAGAAAATGGTCTATGAATTAAAATCTGAGAAAATTTTATTTGAGTAAAATACATAAACAATATGTGGTTTTACTGTAGCATTTCCAGTTTGACTGGTGTGTATATGTCTGTGTGTGTGTGTGTGTGTTCTTATTTCTTAATTCTTAACCATGCCGTTGAGACTAAATGTTGCTAGACAAATGTCTTTTGTCTAAGTGTAATATTACTTTGCCTAATTTTGGCATATATGATTTTAAGGGTGAGTATTCCTACTATATTTTGCTTTAACTTGTGTTAATTAAGCTTTTATTTACAGGCAATGCTGTAGTTAGGTTTTTAGGAAACTTCCAAAACATTCTGGAATGAACTTTAAAATGTCCCAACCAAAATCTACTTAGTTATGTAACCTGCCATTGATCATAAGCTTTTGCTTTTGACTCAATTTATATTTCTCTGATTTACTTCCTGTTCCTCCCATCTTCCCTCCTTCACTTCCTCTTTCTCCCTTTTGTCTTTTCTGTATTATCCCTCTCTCCAACTGCTTGGAGACCAAGGAAGAAAAATGAAACAGGGCACCCAAATGTCAGTGGTGATGATGGTGATGGCAGCTAACCCGTGTTGAGTGCTTACCTTGAACCAGCCACTGTTCTGAGAGTTTACAGAGAGCCCCTCATGCAACCCTTAGAGAAAACATGCTGAAAACATGGCTTGTCCAGCTGAGGACAGGGCCATCTCAGAGAGCATGTGCTGGGAGAGGATTTGGGGAAATGTGCAAGCAGGATGGAAAACTAAAGTGCTGCCATTTGAGTTTTATAAATGAAAGGCCAGTTTTTAGACTCAGACCCAAGTCCAGTTCCCGACAGCTATGACTCAACAAGAGAGCCCCGAGCGGAGCCCAGTCCCTTGTTCCTCATCAAGGACTCTTTCTTTATCCATCCCAGAATTAGACTGAAATTAAGCTTTTAGGCCAGAATGTTTGAAAATTTTTCAAAAATAGTTATATAACCATGAGATCATGGTCATTTGTTATCATTTTCTCAAATTCTTCTCCTACATCTTAAAAGTACTACCAACAAAATCAGTTCCAGAACTCAGTCTAAAACATAATATGACTAATAAAAATAGATTACACCTTAACGTTTTCATTTGATGGAATAAAATAATCAGTAGTTAATGCATAAAATATGGTCTGTTCAAAGTCAAATAATGCTTTAATAAATAAAAGAGATCTTTTCAACAGATATATATATATATATGTTTCAACATGTATGCTGAAAAGATATGTACGTATATACATATGTATCTATGTACATATATAAAAGGGGAAAACTGTGTGTGTATATACACACTTTTTCCCTTTTTGTCTCTTGGTGTACCAAAGAAAGTTTGATTTTTAACTGCTTTGTGTATGTTTGGTATCTTCATGAAATGCCTGTTTGTCACAGATTTGGGACTTAGAAGTCAAGGCATAACTACCCATTCCAGCTAATAGATTTATGTTCTGGAAGTTGGTTTAGGTCTTTAGGCCTCCCATTCCTTGTTTGTAAAATAGCTATTATAAATACCTAGGGTTTGGTGGGCGGAAGAAGGGGCTAAACACGACAATGAATGTGAAGTCCTTGATATGTTGTAAGTGCTCAGTAAACCCAGCTATTATAATCCAGAACAACAGAGGCAATATGTAAATATCATTTAGAAGAACATGTCTTGAACTCCTATTTTAAATACAGATTTGTCTTTTCTGTGAGTTTAATGAAGCCATACTGTGCATAGGATTTTGAGTCCTATAAAATACTTGTGTTGACGTACTGGGTACTAGCTGGTTTTCCATTGGCAAGTTCCTTAACTTTTCAGAGTCTCAGTTTCACCATCTTCAAATTAAGGGTAATAATTAGCTACTCTACAAGGTTGTGGACTACTGGTTAAAGGAACTAATACACAGGAAGCATGCAGACAATACCTAAACCAAAGTAAACATTAAATGCTAAGAATGACCTATAATATTATCAGACCCAGATTCAGAAGAAGATAATCAATATTTTCAGTTCACTCCTGTAACTAATACTCTGGCTTAAAATAATAATCCATGATTATGCAACCTGGGCAGAGCTCAGCAAGGACAGCTTGGCTCTGCTGATCCATGTGGTGTCAGCTGAGGTGACTCTTGCATTCATGAGGGAGCTTGACTGAGCCAGAATTTCCAAGATGACTTCACTTCTGTGTCTGGTATCTCAGCCAGGGTGGCTGAGGTTGGTTGGCCCTCTCTAGAAGAGTGGCTAAGGGTTCCAAAAGGATGAAAATGGAAGCTCCTTCCGCCAAGACTCACACTCTCTTTTTTTACCTGCATTTGATTTCTTAGCGATGTATATGGTTTCTGGATTGCTCTGAGTTCTAATGAGCCCGTTATTATCTGTCTTAAAAATGATCTTTGGTGCCTCCTCTGTTCACTCAAAAACAAATATAATTCAACATGCAGTACTGAAGAAGCTAAACAAGGTCCTGCCCTGGAGGGGCTTACCCTCTACGCAGGAGAAAATAAATATATAAAATAATCGCAGGCTGTGTTTGGTGCCGGGAGGAAACAAACAAGGGCAGTGTTAGGGGATAGCCCTACTGAGGTAGGTGACAAGAGAAACCCCCTGTCAGGAGGTAAAAGTTAAGCACAGTCCTGAGAGATGGCAAAGGTCTAGTTTTGAAAAGAGCTAGGATCCCAAAAAGCATGAATTGCATGTGCAAAGGCCCTGAGGTGGGAAAGACACTACCTGAGAGGTCAGTGTGGTTGGAGCCCAGTGGGTGATTCATATTATGGCAAGAGAAAGAGCACTGCTCCAGATTATGCAAGACCAAGAGGTCATCACAGGATGCTTGGTTTTGATTTGGAAGGCAACAGAGGTAGCCAAGGAAGGTTTTAAGTAGGACAGTGACACATTTTATATTTTGGTAAAGGTCACATTGACTTCCGTGAGCAAATCCATACAGTAAGCTTAGTCAACTTCCCCTTAACCTCAGGTGCTATCAAGTTTAGTCATTGATAGTATTGTAAATAATGGATCTTATTGATATTGCTCTAAATACCTCTTGAAAACATTTTAAATGGTATCTTTTTTTGGCAGAGTCTGCTATCAGGTAAGTAGGTTCATTTCTTCCATTCCTCAGCATCTTATTATTAAGTGCCTCCCTTACAGGGGTTTTGGAAGGGTTAATCGAGAACAATGTACAGAAAATGCTTAAGTCAGGCACCATTTACTTGGTCTAGAATATGCCCCCAGTGCTATGTAGCTCAGAGGCCCAAGACCCAAACTTTCAGTGATAAAGCTGTGTGTGTTTTTTCTCTTCATCAAGGATGGCTTTGCTCAGGGCTCTGTGTTCTAAATCCTGCTTCCATTTCTCCTTACTTTATGGTTTCTCTCTCTTTTTTTTTTTTTTAAAGATTTTATTTATTTATTTGAGACAGAAAGAATGAGAGACAGAGAGCATGAGAGGGAGGAGGGTCAAAGGGAGAAGCAGACTCCCCACCGAGCAGGGAGCCCGATGCGGGACTCGATCCCGGGACTCCAGGATCATGACCTGAGCCAAAGGCAGTCGCTTAACCAGCGGAGCCACCCAGGCACCCTTACTTTATGGTTTCTTTCTTCATTCTTTGCTGTTCCCTTTCTAATCCTTCCTATACCCTGGGTCCTTATCCTTAACACTTCATCCCTTATGTACTCTAAAGAGATTGGTACATATTTTTCCCAAATAAATCTCTCTGTGGAAGATAAAGGAATATTTCAAATGTTTACTACGATCTTTGGTGTGAATATCCCCTGATTCTTCCCCTGCATGGTTGCTCATCTGGGTAGCTCTTACAGGAGTTATTGTGTGATAATTCATCATGGGTCAGGGAGCCCAGGCAGTGAAGCCAAAAACTGGCTGCTCCTAGCAGATCAGGCTGGAAACATTATATTTATTTCTGGTAGCATTGTCAGGTGTGTGCACTTTCCCTTCTAGATCTTTAATGAGTGGAAATAACGTTGTTTGCAAAGATGTCCTCAGAATTAACGGAGAGGTAATCTATTTAAAGGTGAAGATTAGAATTGTGTAATACAGAAGCTGACTGATTCTAGAATTCAGTAATATTTTGGAAGTCTTTATAGCTCTGCTGCCAGGCCCAGTAAACTACAGACAATAAGAAAATGCCTTTTGTTTCCTGTGTCTGGAGAGTATTGGATGTAGCTGGTCCGACTTCTCTGTTTTGCAGGTTGAAGTCGATCCTGTTACTACCTTCCCTCTGAAGGGCTTGACGCCGCTCACGGAGTACACTGTGGCCATTATCTCTATCTATGATGAGGGGCAGTCGGAGCCTCTGACTGGAATTTTTACCACGGGTAAGCCTTATTACGGTTTGGAAGTTTCCAAGAGTAACTATATAGAAACCAGAAGCTGGAGCAGCTTCCTCAACTGTGATTTTGAAGAGATTGCATTTTGATCTTTGTGTTGTATTATTATTATTTTTAAAGATTTATTTCAGAGAGAGAGAGAGAGCACACATGCTCATGTGGGGGGGAGGGGCAGGGAAAGAGGGAGAGAGAGAATCTCAAGCAGGCTCCCCACTGAGCACAGAGCCCAAGATGGGGCTCCATCTCATGACCCTGAGATCACGACCTGAACCAAAACCAAGAGTTGGATGCTTAACCGACTGAGCCACCCAGCGCCCCTACATTGCATTAACAACTGAACAATTAGGTGACTAGAATGTGTACTGCTTCATTATTTTCTATCAAAGCAAGGGAAAGAGAGGAAAGATCATCTAAATTCAAAAGGTCCCAGTTAAATAAATGTGTGTACTCTTCTATTCCTAATCTTACACCATTTCTTTTGTTCTATGGGTCTAAAAATTTCACAGCTTTCTTCTGTTTTCATATGCATGTATGTTAAGTTGAACTTCCAAAATTGTTGATACCCAACAATTTTTTGACCTGCAAGAATGACAGTTTCATAATATGTAACCTAAGACATCAATCTGTAGCCAATAATATATTCATGCAGCCTGATATATTAATACAACAATATGGAATCTTTTAAATACTAAAATAAAAAACATAAGGCATGACTGCATGATTTTCCTTTTCTGTATATACTCTGTAGTCAATAAATACAAAAATTTTTTGCCTCTTGGTGGCAACAATTCTATTGTTTGCTTTCTGAACTTAACATTGCTTTGCTTGGGAAAACAATTGAGTGCTATACTGAGGACAGGAGGAGCTATTTTGGAGAGAGAAGAAATATGCTCCATTGAGAAATAATGTTGACAGAAAAAAGTTCAGTAATTCCGCAAAACTTCCTGAGGGCTAACTCCAGTGGGATTCTCCTGGTGTCCTGTGAAAGAGTTTTAAAATCTCTAATTTCAGGGCGCTTGGGTGGCTCAGTGGGTTAAACGTCTGCCTTCGGCTGAGGTCATGATCCCTGAGTCCATGATCCTGGAGTCCCGGGATCAAGCCCCATGTCGGGCTCCCTGCTCAGTGGGGAGTCTGCTTCTCCCTCTCCCTTAGCCCTTCCCCCTGCTTGTGTTCTGTTTCTCTCTCAAATAAATAAATAAAATCTTTTAAAAAATAAATAATAAAATCTCTAATTTCAAGTAATAAAAATCAATGACTGAGAATGACTGACACACAGTTGGATGTCGGGCTCTTGTACATCCCTGAAGTATGAAACTGTGGAAGGTCTGATGAATCATCTTTCACTTCCGATGGCACCCATATGTAGAAGATTAAAAGGATGTCAGGTTCTTCTTTAACTTATTACAAGGGGATAATTTAAGCACAAAAGCAAATAAAACTAACAGGGACATCTCCCAGACCTTGAGGACACCAATTTGTTAATTTCCTCAACATAATGAGAAAATAATATCTTGGTAAACTAATGAATAGGACACTCTTACTTTTTATAGTTCGTGAAAAGAGCCAAATAGAGAATCTAAGAGTTCTGGAAATTACTGGAAGACTTTAAAAACTGTGCTGTGTCCATGGTCTTCCTGATTTATACCGTGGGTAAATGCTGGCTGCAGAAACTTGAGGTCCCACTGGGCTGATGGGCATGGCTTTCTCAGCTTCCATGTGCTTTCCTAAAGCCAGGGGTTCCTCAGAGAGCCTTCTTCCCACAGCCCTGGGAGCTGCTTGAGTTTGGCTTCCTTGCCTTCTCCATTCTCTGACAAAGTCTCCTTCCTTGGCTCACAGAGGAGGTTCCAGCCCAGCAATACTTGGAAATCGATGAGGTGACGACAGATAGTTTCAGAGTGACCTGGCATCCCCTTTCGGCTGATGAAGGGCAGCACAAGTTGATGTGGATTCCAGTCTATGGTGGGAAGACTGAAGAAGTGAGTTGTCTGAAATAGACTGAAAAGCAATCTGGAGCATTTTCTCTGGAAGTTGGATACCCACTGCACATTTGAGTTAGTCTTCACTTTAGAAGAGATTGAGAATCCCAGAAGTAATTAATATTTTGCCTGGCATGGAGTTTTATAAATGTCAAATCATATGATTTTTCTAAGATTAAAATGGTATTTTTTTGGCTAGGGTCTTCGTCATATATATAATATATTTTCAGGTCCTTTGACTTTCATAAATGACATTGAATAAAAAAAATTTCAGCTGGTACTTTTGCAATATTAATAGCTTGTTTGTTGAGGGAATGGAAAGGAATTAGGTCTCTACTTTGAATTTAAAATCGAATTCAGTGGCCCTGGAGTTCTTTATGCTTAGTTGTTTCTTGCTTATGCTCAGGATAACTTTTTCTCCTTTTTATTATTTTTTCTTAACTTTCACTGCTATTCCAGTAAACCCAATTACTAAGCACCAAATGCTTTTCAGGTTCTCCTAAAAGAAGACCAAGACTCACATGTTATTGAAGGCCTGGAGCCCGGCACTGAATATGAAGTGTCGCTCTTGGCCATAATGGATGATGGGAGCGAGAGTGAGGTGGTAACCGCTGTGGGGACCACACGTAAGTGTCAGTCTGGCTGAGGGGACTTCACCAGTGGCCACCATCCATTCTGATACCCTCCCCCGCCCACCTGGTTGCCTGCCCATCCACCTTATTCCTGCCTACAGAGGCTTCCATTTCTCTATATCCCCCAGAGTTCTTCATGTGCCCTCACCTTTTTAATGAAACAGCTATGTGAAGCATATGAGAATCCTAGGCTATCACCATAAAGGCAGAGACCATATCTGTCTTGTTCACCATTATGTCCTCAGCAGTAGCATAGTGCTTGTTATATTTTAACTGTGCAATAAATACTTGTTGAATGGACGGATGGATGGGTAAAATAATTTATAAGTGAATAAAGGAGCGAACAAATAAGCTGAGGGCAAGCATGTCCAAGAGCTTTTGGAATTTCCCAAGTCAATCTTGGTTCCAAGAATCTTGTATAAAATGCACTCGCTGATTCATTCATCCCTTCATTTTTTAAATATGAGCTATTAACCGCATATTAAATTTTCTTTGATGAGGTTCCGTGGAATCAGATTCTGAGACAGAAAATTGCATCCAGAAGGTTAATTGAAGACTGTAGTTGGGAGATACATCTGTAAGGAAGTAAGGATGGCAGGATGAGGCATAGGGAGAAGCTCAAACTGAGCCTTTGGCTAATTCCATGAGGAGTTCTGGACCTGGGATGACCCTCCGCAGTTGTCCCAAACTGAGTCAATGAGGCTGAGCCTTTGTATCCCTGCATCTCCAGTATTTGGAGGTGGGCCATCCCATAACAGAGTCTGTGACCTCGGGGGGGGCAGTTCCCAGAGCTCTGAGCCATTGGCAGCCAGTATTCCAGAAGCTGGTGATGAATGTGTTGACCCTGAAGAGGGGGCTCTGGGCAGAGAACCACACAACTGCTCCAATGCGCTGGTTGCCCAGGGTGAATACACGACATAGAAAATGCACTTATTCTCTTCCTTGGTGGTCTTGTTTGGCTGCCCTTTCACAGCATGATCTACAGCACTGTTTATTTTCCTTTAATTACCGTGGTTATGCCCCATTTCACAGTAACAGGAGGTTTCACAAAGTTATATGTGTAATTCAAATGTTTATCTGAAGGCTAGTATCTGTGATTAGAAACATTCACTTCTTTGGGGTTCAGTTTCCTTATCAGCAGAATAGGTATCACGTCTGCTTTATTTACAGCTCATTTCTTCTTTCTTGCAACCAGATTCAAGGTGGTTGGGAGAAACAAGTGAGATAATATAGGTGAAATTTTCTTTGAAAACTATAAAATGCTATACACAAACGTGTAGTTATGATCATTTCAGAATTTTAAAGTAATGAGTATTTTTTTAGTTGACAGTTTTTGGACCGAACCATCTACGACCATAGCCCCCACCAGACCTGTGACGTCAGGTAAGGACAAATAGAATTTGTCCCCATTTACCCATAAGAAAAGTTTGATTTAAACAGAAGTTATGTTGTCCCAGTTTTATTTATTTTACATTATTATTTAGGAATGGGGCCTTCCAATTCAAATTTTATTCCTCTTAGAACCTCTCAACCTTTCCTTAGCCCTAAATGCCAATGAGTCTTTGGACTTCACTGTGACATCTCTACCTATTCCATCTTTGTTTTGGGTTCCTATTTAGTCTTTCAGAGAATGTTCACATAGCACAGCCCAGGACTTTATTCCTTCTCTTGATTACAGTGACTTCTATTGCCGTCTGTTGAGAATTACTCACATCATGGTGTCCTTGCATTTCTGTGGGTAACCGAGACCTGGCTGGTCTAATGGGCTTCCCACCTCAGCTATTTTCTCTTTCAACTTAACTTCCGCCTCCCTCACCCCCATTATGATACACCTTCCAACTAGCTGTCAGAGTCAACTAGGTGAAACACAAGTTTGATTATACCGCTTTTTTTCCCACCTAAAACCCTCAGTGGCTCTCCATCACCCATTCATTCATTCACTGATTCATTCATTCTCCAGTTAATCTTTATCGAGCCCTTCTTTAGCACAGTGCCCCAAATCTCTTTATCATAACATCCAAGATCCTTCTGCTTTTCTTCTTGGACTCAGCCATATTTTCCAAGCTCTCCCATTTCCTCCTGCCATCTAGAACTCCTAGCCCTGAAGGTGAGACATTGTCTCTCATTCCCACTACCTGGTACCCTCCCCCCAATTTTGCCTGCTAAATGTCACTCTCTTCCCTCCTCTGTGACTTTTACTATTTTTGTTAAGTGTTCATCCCTGTGTATCTCAAAGGCCTAACACAGTCTGACATAAAGGAAACACTCAGTGAATGTTTGCTGAGTGAATGGATGAATGAAGAGAAGAAAGAATCACTGGAGATGGACAGAGTGAAATGAAGTCAGATGGGATAAAGGAGGGAGCCAGCATCTCGGGAGAGGAGAAGGAGTGTGTCAGAGAGCATGGGTGAAGGAGTTTGGACAGATATCAGAGGAAGGATAATATCCACATGGGCTGAATGGATAGAGGCAGCCATGGTGAGAGATGTATGCTTTGAGTGACAGGTGTTGAAATAGAAATGAGGGAACAAATGAATAGGATGTATGTTGGATGCTGGATCATACACTGAGGCTGACCCCATCTGGTCCCTCATTTTTGCTTCTCCAGCAGAGCACTGGTGGGAGGTGTTCGTGGGCATGCTCCCCTGGAGGTTCCCCTTGCCCAAGGACTTCTCCCCAGTTCCCTTTACTTATATATATATATATAGTTTTGAGGGGTCCATGGTCCACCTTGTAAGTATCTCTTAAACTCATTTCTATCTGCCACCCGTAGATATGATGCCCACCCCCACCCCTGCCATTAACCACTAAAGCTGAATTGTTCTTCATATGACTCTACATTAGAGAGATATATTAAGTGATATTTGTTGCCATGTCCGCAGACGGTCTCTAGAGCTCATTTTGGAATATGATGGGTTAAAAGTTCTTTAATCCTTGGTTGTGCTTATTCCAGTTTTCCGAACAGGAATCAGAAACCTGGTTGTAGATGACGAAACCACTTCTAGCCTGCGGGTAAAATGGGACATTTCAGACAGCAGCGTGCAGCAGTTCAGGGTGACCTACCTGACTGCTCAAGGGGACCATGCGGAAGAAGTGGTAGGAACGGTCTGTATATGTACAACTGCCTAGAAACCATGCAGTTCCCTGACTAACAGAGCTTATGAGGCTGTCTCCAGAGATCCGTGCAAACTGGACTGCTCATTTCTTGGTGACTCTACCATCTCCAGAAACTAATCTTTTCTGTTCATGCAGACTTCACTACTGGCTTCTTGATGACCTTTCTATCTCCAAAACTAGCTCCACATTCGACTTGCTTCAAATTGAGCAAGCTTCTGAACCTTGTCTCCCATGCTGCTTCTGCTGCCCTGACAATTCGTTAGAGCACCAAAGTTGGGTCATACGTTGTCCACTGCATACCGTCACTGTGTGTATATACAGTTGACCCTCGAACAACACGGGTTCGAATTGCGCAGGGCCACTTATATGTGGATTTTTTTGATAAATACAATACAGTCCTGTGTATGTATTTTCTCTTCCTTGTGATTGTCTTGATAACATTTTTTTCTAGCTGACTTTATAGTAAGAATACATCATGTAATACATACAACATACAAAAATATGTGTTAATCAACTATTTACACAAATCGGTAGGGCTCTTGTCAACAGAAGGCTATTGGTAGTTAAGTTTTAGGGGTGTCAAAAGTTATACATGGATTTTGGACTGTGCAGGGGCTCACCAGCCCTAATACCTGTGTCGTTCAAGGATCAACCACACACATATATAAACTTCTAACATATAGACTTTTAATATATACACATATACTAAACTTCTTTGCCCTTGGGAATATGATTAAAAGTTTCTATGCAAAGCATGCATGAAAGGTTGTCTTTATATAGTTGAAGTGTTCCTAATAAGAGAGCATCCATTAATACATAGTTATGTTTTTCACTGACATCAACTCATTTTCGGCAGTTCTATAGTCATTTCTAACTTATTCTTAAATCTGACTGTTTCCCTAAGGGGATTTGGATTTTTATATGCTGAGTTTTCTTTGTTTCATCTAATTTGTTTTTTTATATTAGAAACCTGGGTACACTTTGAGTCATGGCCTTCCCGTGTTTTCTTAATTGACACCATATCATTCCTTTTATTCAAGAACATGAACATTGTTTCCTGGACGTGCTTCCTATCAGACCAGATAACTCCAGTTTGCATCTAAAGGAAATTTTTCTTTTTAGTCATGGACAATGCCTTCTTTAACCTCATTACTTGTATTTCTTGCCCCCTGCTGCATTATTTTGAGACACTCTAGGAAAGACATCTCCAAATTCATTATTGCTCAATGAATAACATTATTATCCTTTGTTCCTCCTCCTTACATATAAAGCCTTTGATGAAAAATTATTTTCATTTATGTGCTTACATAAACAATTATTTGAGCCTAAAATTGTCTCAGGAAAGTATTTAATTTCAGGCTGATAGAGGACTTGTTACAGAGCACAACGATACCCTTCGGAATAAGTCAGGTGCACGGTGAATAACCAGAAGGTCCATGAAATTGGTCTGGGGTGCTTTTAGAAGGTTGATGGACACTTAAACAAATTAAATTGAGTTATAAATTCACTCAGATCATACATTTCAAATGACCCACGATTGAAAAATTCAAAATAAGATTGTACTTAACAATGGTAACTAGGGACATAATTTGGATGTTTCATTTGCCCTGTTATTGTCCCATATTTTAATTTAGTTCCTAAAAATGAGACCCATAAAAACTTCCCAGAATAAGAGTTTTGTTTTTTATTTCTACTCTTTCCAAGAAACATATTAAGCTTCTTGCTAAATTATCTTGCAACTTGGGAAGACTAACAATTTAATCTCATGCATGTACTTGTAAGTTATGCAAGGTAAAATAATAATAATATTTACTTTGGGTTGTCTCTAGATAATATTCCCTTTATTAGTTTCTTTCATTTCACACTGTTTATTTTGAAACACTTGGACACCTACATGAAGGAAAAAAAAGATCAAAAGTCTGAAACACACATGTGGCCCCAGTTAAGCAAACCCTTCATAAAAATGAAAAATATTGATAAATTTGGTGGTGATTATTTACTGTGCAGAAGTGTTTTTGCTAAACCGAAGAAAGTACTGTGGAATTTTAAATATCAAGCTCCTCTACCGAATTCCACTTGAATTGGATTTGTACACACTTAATTTACAGGCATATTTTCAGGGACCCAACTGAGGATTAATTGAGAATTCATATCTCAGTGTTTAGGAAATGTTACTTCTACATAAGTGTATTATTATTATTAGAGACAGAAAGTGGGTGCATCTAGATTTAGATTATAAAACAAAAATAGGGAGGTGGTTGCAAATCTGTAACAAAATTCAAAGGCCTTGAACTCCCAACACCAAATGAGTATCTTTAAGTAATAATGCATGACAGAGAAAGGCAGAGAGCTAAAGCACATTATAAAAGTGAGAAAGTTGTGTCCAGTTAAGAGAAATGCCTCTTACCATCTTACCAAATTTTCCTTAACTATAAAAGCTCATTAGATTTGCTTGAGGAAATGATCAAATGAGAGCATCGTATTCGTCTGTAACATTAGTAAACAAAGTAAAACTTCAGTATATGGAAAACAAGGAGAATTCAATTTCCTTTTCCAATCGAGTAAGTGAAGTATTCATATACTTGCTAAACCTAATCAAATCTACCAAATATTTCCAATAAAAAGCTTTTGAACTTGCAGAAAGTAAAGCTACTTGACCGGCAATGACTTTGCCCTGAATTTGTTGTCAGGGTATGGAGGTCTCACACTTCTTTATTTGTGAAAGGCTGATCAGGATTTCAGACTTTTCTAGAGCCTAGATGTCAACATCCATAACCATGACCTGAATTCTGATTTGCAAGAAATGTTCCAGGACACGTATACTCAGTGTGTGGCTCTGTCTCCTACAAGATAAGTTCGGATAGTAAGATTAAGCTTTTAGAAACATTTATAGCGATTTGACGATCCTGCAACATCCAAGGACATGATCATTTTTTCCAGAAATTTTGTTTTATTGTATTTTATAAAAATATTAGTCTTCAATAGATTGGAGTTAAAATGGCAGCGCCAAATCTACCCAGCCCCCTACCACAGATAGCATTTGACTCACTGTCTAGACACAGTTTTATAAGGTGGGAACACAATGAGATGCAGGGAACCCTATTTCTACTGATGGGATCCAGGCTGCTCCGAACAGCTTTGGACAATAATGGAGCCAGACATGAAGTTCCATTTCTAAAAGAAAATTTAAAATGTGAAAGTTCACTGGTTAGATTTGCATCTCATTTAATCATAAGCATCTTTTATAGAACTGTTTTATAAACAAAACTGCCATCTGCTGTGATCTGCTGCATCTGTTTTTAGTAAGAGCCCGTCTTTACCCTGCTCTGTGCAAATAAGCAGAGGCCAAGCAGAAGGAACTTTGCATTCCCAAGAGGAGATTTACATTTTATTCTTGGAAATGAATATCATTAGGGTAAAAAGGTTCAAGTGGTGTAGCCACATGGAGCAGGGTGTAGTGGTTAAAGCAAGGCTCAGGCTAGATATCCTGGATTTCAGGATGGCTTCTTTACGCAATAGCTGTGTGGGCCTCAGTTTCCCCGTATGTAAAATTCATGTAAGGTTACTCCTTACCTCAAAAGGTTGTGGTGAAGAGTAAGTGAATTGCTATATTAAAATTCTTAGGGTAGCACCTGGCGCGTAGTAATTGCTGGGTAAAAGACTATTATTATAAACCACAGCAGTACTTCCTAACAAGCTCAGTGATTCCTCCAAAATGGCACTACTGCTTTCAGAATTCCACCGTCTAAATGTGATTTATTCCAAGCCCGTGCATTTCTCAGTTTGAGAGATGACCTTATTTAAGGAGTATCAACATGGGTGGTTTGCTAAACAGACAGCTTGGACCGAATGCCCAGGCTCTGTGTTTCGAAGGAGTTCTATTTAAAAGAAGTGCCCTGAAGGAAGCTACATTGATGGGGTAATGCAAGTCAGGGCAACCCCTGTTCTTCCTTTACCTGTCCTTAATGCCAGGCTTATCTAACTCATTCGAGAATAAAGCAGAGCTCTTTAAAAAAAAAAAAAAATCTTCCTCCCGGGTCCACATCCATACAGCCCTGTAGTATATTTCAGTGTCCCTTTCATTCAAGGAGTAAAATCATACTAATTCAATATAAAATCACCTAATTCAGACTTCCTTTTTAACAGTACATTTTAGAAAATTGCTTTTAGAGCTTAGCAGTATCTTAGCAACAGCTGCTTCTGGGTTCAACTCGAGGCTTCCTAGGGCTTATTCCATGATTTATAGGTCTCTTCCCTCATCCAGAAGTAGACAGCACAGCCCTTTGCCTGCTGGCATTTTACCCAGCCCTTGAATCAGAAAGCATCTCCAGCGGTCCCAGTCTTGTGACTCCTTGAAACACGTTTGGGTCAGTTCTTAGATCTTACTTAGCATTTTTCCAGCCATGATTAAGTTCCTCAGATGGCCCAGAGATGTGCCAGCATCTGACTGCAGAAGCAGAGGCAGAAAGGCTTGTGGTTTTAACATTGAGAACATGTGGCTTTTCTGGTCCATATGCTCTTTGGGGGGATACCAGAATTTTCACTACTGAGCCACGTGGCGTGTTACACTGATGCTTGTGCAGTGTGGACCTCACCCCTGCATTTCCGTTTTTGTAGCCTTGAGAGGTAGAGTGATGGTGATTTCAGATTGAGGAAGACATCTCCGTTTAGAAATAAAAAAGCTGCCTCCGTTTTTAGTCCTACTGCTAACTCTGTTTTGCTCTGGAAAACGCGGATTTAATGTGTGGTTCTATTGTTCTTGGCTACTTTCCATTCTTTTCTAAAGTGCTGGGATTGGATTATGTCTGAGAGAGTAAAGAATGGAAGGCTGAATTTTCAAGAGGATACTTAAGTGGAATAAAAAATGATAAGCAGGCTGGGTTATAGAATGAACCCTCCTAAGCTATAAACACCTGCTTTCCAAATAGATGATGATTCTCACTTCTGGGTACTTTACAAATGCTGAAAAGATGTTGAGAGAAGAGGATTCCTCAGAGCCTAATTGCTTCAAATTTAAACCTGCTTTAGAGGTTATAAGCTGAGGGCTGCTGTGAGGTGAATTCCAGAGAGAAATGCTTTTGCACGCATGCCTCTTTTTCTCAAGCACATTGCCTTGCTTCTGATTATTTCCAAGTCCCCATAGTCCTGCTCCATTAGTAAAACAACAGGAATAAAGGTCTTAAGCAGCACCATGGTCCTTTGTTTTTCTCTTCAGGTTATGGTGCCTGGGAGCCAGAACAATCTCCTTCTGAAGCCTCTGCTTCCCAATACCGAGTACAAAGTCACGGTGACTCCCATCTACGATGATGGAGAAGGTGTCAGCGTCTCTGCCCCTGGAAAAACCTGTGAGTGAAGCCTTCTCTCTGTGCCTACTAGCTGACTAATTAATTGAAAATGCCCATCCCCTGCAATGTGCCCCGAAAGCCACAGTGGAGTGTGGTGAAAAGAGCAAAAGAGATTGAGAGACAGAAAAATCTGAATCCTGTCTCCACCCAGGCAAGCTGTATGGCTTTGGGCAAGGTGAGCAAGCTGCTCTGGGCTTCAGTTTTCTCGTGTGTAAAAGCTAAGATTTAACAAACTACGTCTTCCTCTTCCAACATCTAATTCATCACAAGTCCTGTTGATTTTCCAAAATGTGTTCTACGGGCCAGTCCTCTTTTGTCTTCATCTGACGGCTCCGCCCTGATCCACGCCTTACTCTCTGTCACTAAAATGAGCGCTTCCACTCTTTGATCCTTCACTCTCCTCCTGGCAGCCCGAGAAGCTTCTCAAAATACCAATCATCTCATGTCAGAACTCTGTGTCAAGTCTCCCAATGGCCTCCCGTTGTACTCAGGATAAAATCCAACATCCTTCCCGTGGCCCTACAAGGTGCTCTAAGACCTGGACCCCGCCAATTTCCTTAATCTCACCTCCTAACAAGCGTCCCAGCCATACCTCCTTTCCTGCTCTTCACTGGACATTTTAAGCTTGTTGCTGCCTTAGGACCGATGTACTATTCCTCCCATACAGAATATCCTTCCCCAGATGTCTGCATTTGGGGCTTTTTCTTGCCATTTTGGTTCCAGCTCAAAGTCACCTCCTCAGGCTTTTCTGACCACTCCATGCAAAGTAGCTCCCACTCTCTAAGATCTCAACCTGTTCTTTGGTTGGTGTTTTGTTGTTGTTGTTTTATCATGTTATGGCACTAATGACTACCTGATATTTTCTTGTTTACTCATGTATTTGTCTATTGTCTGTCTCCCTCCCTTGGAGAGCAGCAGCATGAGAGGCCAGAACCTCATCCATATTGTTTTCCTTTTCATGCAAAGCTCCTACGGTGCTGGGTGGCTCAGAGGGGGCATCACTCAGTGTTTGTTTTGGGTGACTTGGCCATGACAGTCAAGCAAGGAGCATACACCAAGGAACACACCATTGGTTAAAGGCACTACAAAGTCTTAGCTGTCTTCATTGCTGTGTGGTTGTCTGTACTTGCATGAACTACCTCAGAACCCAGTGGCTTCAAATAGGAACCATTTTATTCTAGTGCATGATTTTATAGGTCAGGAAATTAGACCAGGCTTGCTGGAAATTCTCCTCCATGTGGTATGGATTAAGGTCACCTGGTGGGCTGGGTTGGTCTAGAGCATCCAACACAACTTTACCCACATGTCTGGCTGGCATGTTGGTGGGGACACTTGGAAGGCTGGACTCAGCTGAGCCTCTCTCTTTCCATGTGGTCTCCGAGCCTCTCCATGTACTGTTTCCAGCAGGAGAGTCATAGTTCATACGTGATGACTCAGGACTCTAAGAGCGAGAGTTCCAAGAGGTGGAAAGTGGGAACTGTCATGATAGTTAAGGGCTATGTTTGGCCCTGGTACAGAGTCACTTCTGCTGTAGTCTGTTGGATGAGGTATTCATAGAACCCACCCAAATTCAAAGGGAGGGCCATAGCCTCCACCACTCAATGGGAGGAGGGTAAAAATCCTGCACCCATCTTTAATCCACCACAGTTACCAACCAGTTATGTATGACTGGGTGCAGAATGGCGGCAAGGCCTGAATTCTGTACTTGGGCACTTAAGTGTGACTTTTTCAAGTAAGTATACAAGCCATGAAAATTCTGTAGCTGCTGGTTTAAAATAAGCACAGTGAATTCTGTTGTTCTGAGTCAGTTTTAGATTATTTTTAACACTCAAATATTCAATGAAGTTACTGTAAACCCTGCCGCTGTAGGGAGGGAGAGAAAGGGAAGGAAGGGACGCAATGGGAAGGCAATGGGGCTCCATCTAACTGCTGCTGACCTGGGCTCAAAGATGAACTGTCGTATGTTAAAAATTAGCATAATCTGTAAAAGGCTTTCATGATGAGCAAATATATGCACTCACACAAATAAAAACCATTTAAAGACTTAAATCTTATTGCAGAGATACCACCACATACAACAATTATCTATACAGTAGAATTATTTCAAGGTGTTAGTAGATGATCTTCCTATTGTAAGCAATAGTCAACACAGCTATGTTTCATCAACAGTAACAGAAATGATGACAGTAGTATCTGTCAATATGCACAATGGTTTACAAAGGTTCTCCATATAAATGGCTTAATGTTTTAATAAAAAATTGGTAAACAATAGTATATAGTTTCGAACAACATAGGCGATATGAAGATGAAAGCAAAAAAAAATCACCAGAATCTTCCCTCCTGGAGTTACCATCATTACCATGGTGCGAGCACCCTGGATATTGCTGTACAAACATACTTTGATAGTGGAACACAGTGGTGTATAGACAGAAATGTTTCATAAACACTATTCGATTCAGTTTTACTCAAAATAAACTGAAGACAAAAGAATGAGAATGACCTTGAATGAACTACTGATCTTCACATGAAAGTGTTTCACCACAAGAATTAATTTTCTATGTATTTAATTTTTAGAACAACCATAGACTCTCAAAATCTCACTGTGTGTTTTAATACATTTTTACTTGTAAATATTTTTAACATTATGGGAAGCTAGCTTAGATTTTGTTAACAGTGTTGTTTGTAAAGATGGAAACTACACTAAACCACTGGTTTTGCTCTTCTCTGCTCAGTGCCGCCCTCTGGTCCCCAAAACTTACGAGTCTCAGAAGAATGGTATAACAGGTTGCGCATTACATGGGATCCCCCACCTTCCCCCGTAAAGGGCTATAGGATTGTCTACAAACCTGTTAGTGGTAAGTAATGCTTTGTAAAAAAATATTGTTACCATAATTAGGGATCTGAAATGGTTTTCAAGATAAGTTATTTTTGTTTTGATTTTCTATCTATCTTTACTTTTATCTTTAGTTTCGAGAAGTGGGAAGGGTCTTAACTTTTTTGAAAAAATTTTTTTTTCCTTGTATGGTTAGTTTTCCTTGTATGTATGGTTAGGCTTCTGTTATCAGAACAATGAAGTTATGACTCCACCTAAAAAAATGACTGGGCATGTTTATGAGCAGAATACATACTTGTTATGCACCTAACCTAGGTGCACCCCAGACAAGGAACCAGCCGAAGGACGTCTTGACTTGGTAGGAGTAGGAAGCTTCTATGGCTCAGTGGATATATAAGCCCTAAACATTCAGAATCTCTAATTTCTAATTCCTCTTCTATCTCTTCTTGGATTAGTAGGAAAAAGTTGGCTTACCAACTTCTTAGTCTCTTCGTTTTGGAAACTATTGGAAACTGTATAAAATTTGGAAAACTGTATAAATTTCATCAAAGCCCTAAGGTTTAAATGCTTTTCCATCAGCCTCTTAGCCACCTGGATGAGGAGATCTCTCACTCTCCTCACCTGCCACATCTTTCCATCCTGAAAGCAGGAGAATGGCGCCAACAGGGGCAATCATGGCCTTGGTCCAGATGTCTGGAGAGATGAGGCACTTGTTACACTATGAACTCCTGACATTAAGCACTTCTGTGAAGTTTAAACAGGAAACTAAAAGTAGATATTAGAGGGGTCTTGTCCGTTTTCTGGACTTGGGCCTTCAACTCTGATTATTCATAAGAAAGGGGTTCTCTAATTATGTTTACTGATTCGGCAAGAAAATTTAGAGTATTCTTTCAACCATTAAAATCCTCTTTCTGCCTTCAAAGAGCACATGAGGCTCAGTGCGTCATCTGAGATGTTGCTCTTGCCTCTGGAACACTTTTCACCTTTTTCTATTGTGTCCTATTATCCAGGTCCATACAAGTAAAACACCCCCACCTCCAATTTCTCCAGACATCTCTACGAACTGAAAATAAAATAGCAAGAATATACCATGGATGCACTGGCTTGCTCAAGACTGACTCTTTGTGATCCATCACCAATTTTGTGGTTGCTTTTCTTTAGGCCTGAAGCATGTGTTAATTCATAAAACAGCCTTGCTAGATTCGTTCTTTGGACCATTTTGTAAATATTTATCAGATGTTCTGAGGGAAAACAGCTTTGTTTTAGGCCGGTGATTTTCAATTGATGCAATTTTGCAGCCCAACAGAGAGATTTTTGATTGCTACAACTTGGGAGGATGAGGGGTTGCTATGGGCATCTGACAGGTACTGTTAAGCATCGTACGAGTCACAGTACCTCCCCCTGCCCCCTGCCATCCCAGAATTAAGAATTATCCAGCCCAAAATGTCCATAGCCCTGAGGTTGAGAAATCTTGCTCTAAGTTAAGTGGGAGAATTGTATGTGGTCGTTTGAGTTAACATTTTCGTGCATGAGGGGGCGCCTGGGTGGCTCAGTCGTTAAGCGTCTGCCTTCGGCTCAGGTCATGATCCCAGGGTCCTGGGATCGAGCCCCGCATCGGGCTCCTTGTTCCGCGGGGAGCCTGCTTCTCCCTCTCCCACTCCCCCTGCCTGTGTTCCCTCTCTCGCTGTCTCGCTCGCTCTATCAAATAAATAAATAAAATCTTTAAAAAAAAAAAAAAAAGATTTTCGTGCATGAGAAAATCACTACTGAGATAACATGCACATATAGAAATATATAAATACGTTGTTGGGAGGGGGTTCTGAAGTAAAGTAAGGAGTATTTTAGGAACTTGTTAGTAACTCAGAACTCTTAAAGTGTGAGCACAGATGGGAAAATGCAGGAGGTAAATAAGTTTGTGTAGGAATGTTTTTAATGCTAAATCAAAGACTCCACTGGGCTGAAAAAGAGGTGAAAATGTAAAGACACCGAAGACCCAACTGGTCAAGGGCCTTGGGATAATAGTGTCATCTGTCTGTTCTTAAAAATGCCCAGAGGAGGGGATAGGACTGGTAATGGTAACATTTGTGCTGGACCCCCATGTGGCAAGGTACAGCACAGTGTCCAACGTAAAATCTGCTCCTCCTGTCTCTTGCAGGCCTGCTGGGACAAGGCTGGGTGTCTGAGAAGGGACAATTGAGAATGACTTCTTTAGTTTGGCAAGTGCCCCAAAGCCTACAAAGCCTGTGGCGGGATGTAGTCGCTCCACTGTGACAGCCTTACAATGTGGTAGATGGTGGATTGTGAGGTGGACCAGCTTCTCTGAATAAGCACTAGGGAAAGAACTGTATTTGAGGGAAAGGACTAGATCCCTAAAAAGAGCCCTAGCCTGGTAATCAGGTATGTCCGTCTCAGAGCCAGATGGGGCTAGGTTCAAAACCCAGCTCTGCTGTTTGTCTTCTACGTAATCCTGGGCAACTGAAACACAGTCAAACCAGTACAATTCCCGTCAGGAGTGTTCCCATTTTTCCATATTCTGGTGTAACTGAAATCACTCTTTCTCCCTTAGTTGCTGGCCCGACCCTGGAAACTTTTGTGGGAGCTGACATTAACACCATTCTTATCACAAACCTCCTCAGCGGAATGGACTACAATGTGAAAATATTTGCCTCCCAGGCCTCAGGCTTCAGCGACGCTCTGACGGGCGTGGTGAAAACATGTAAGACTGATGTCCCGTTGACTCAGCCCCTGCATGTGGTTTTGCTGCTTTGTTTTCACTGTAACTCAACTCCTGCTTCAACTTGGCGGTTGGTTTTTATTTTCCTCAGCATTGCCCTTTCTGGATGGTGTTTCATGGAAAGAAAAGTGCACTCCTCACTCAGGGCTGTGTAGTGCAGCGTCCTGGTTGGCAGGCTGAACATCAGAACCTGGCATTCAAATATACTTGATGGTGGTGGATAGGATTTCCTTCTGGAAAGTCTTTGTTGGCATTTTTCATATTAGGTGAAATTTTCCAACCAGCCTGTAGCCTGACATGGCCAATGCCAGTCAAAGTTGGGCCGGAGGGGGTTGGGGGTGGGGGAGGTTTGCCTTTTCTCAAAGTCTTTGCCCCTCCCCCCTTATGTGAACACACACACACACACACACACACACTTGCCACCCATAAAAGATACAAAAAGGACTTTCTTCTGTACCGTTTAAGGGTTTTCATGCTCTCTGCACACCATCTGGGACTTCTCATTGGCATATACCACTTCCAGACAGCCATGGTATAAGGCAATGTTTTCCAAACTCCAGCACGTATGTTCCATATTCCTCATGTTTGTTATCCTTCCACACCATCTGTTTAATATATTTCTTTAAATCGACTTACAATTTTTTTAACTTAAATACTTTTCAAAACCCACGTAATTATCCTAATACACATTAAAGATAATACATAAATAATGAAAATAAACATGGTGTGGCTGTATGCTAATTAAAATCATGCTGAGTGCTCTCAGCTGTGCGAGCCCCACACCTGAGAAGAATAGTCAAAAGTAGAAGTCTTAAATCTGCCACTTATTGGCTGTTATCTTGAGCAAATGACTTAACTTCTCTGAGCTCCAGTTTTCTCAACTCTAAAATGAAGATAATAGGCTAATTGTGAGGCTTGCAGAAATAATGGGTAAAATGTCTGCCCTATGGCAAGCACTAGTGAATAACCATTATTATTATTGTAATAATTGTGCTTTATACCCTTAGCCCATAAGTCACTGTCATCCCTCATCAAATAATTTATCTGATGAATAGAATGTTGCAAGAATGGGGCATATATTAAACCAGACCCCAAGCCACCTATATTTGGCCACCTACATGTTAGATAGGGCCAGGCTTTTCACTAGAGGAGGCTTCCTGAATCTTTTTGTATGGATTATTTTAAGACCTTAAAGGCTGGATTACAAATCAATTTAATCTCAAAAGCAATAGTCTGCCTTCAACAGATCTAGGAAGATGTTGGCCTGTGGTTCTGATCTCGTACTTGGCTGGTGCCGTGATACCATTCTGGGCACCAGGGTAACCTCCAAGGGATTTTCCTGTTGTTCTATTATAGCAATCCCACTGTCCTGCCTTAGGAGCACCCTAGACTCTCCTGCACATTTTCCCTCCCCCTCTCTTCCCTTCACTGGCTTATCTTCATTTTCCTCTCTAGATCACTCTTTCTCTCAGGGCCACTTTTTCTGTCGCTGTGATTTTTTTATTGGCCTCTCTTCTCCATGCTCTGTCTTGTCTCTTTCTATCCTCTTTTCTCTGCTTCCCTTCTTCTTCTGTCCCATTCCTCTTCTCTCCTTCAATAAATATGTTGGGTATTCCAAATATATCTTAAAAGAGAGTATTGAATTGTTTTATATTCTGTCCTTAAAGTAAAAATTAGATGGGCTTTTTATTTGTTTTCTCTCTTTCTCCCAAGCAGAGTAAAAGCCCATACAATGCAAATAAATTAATTTAAGGAGTTTGTTAAATTTAGTGTGGTGACATAAATCATCAATGATTTCCTTTTTTTTTTTATGGAACAAGAGGGCTTATTTATTCAGCATTGGGAAAAGAGGTCTTCTCTCTAATTTAACAGAAAGGAACAATGTGAAGATGTAAATTTTGATTAGGCAAGATTATTTTTACCATCTTGAAAAATAATTTTAAACTATTTTTGTGATATAAGGTAGCGAAAACAGAGGGAAAAACAAGAGAAAATGATGTGGACAAAAGTCAGAGGTCATTAGAGAAAGTAAATATTAATTTTCTACTTTTTCTGCTTGAGTCTAAGTGATAAACACCACATACTTACTCCTTTCTTGTATTGGAGAAACACTATTTTTATTGCTTCCCCCAGATAACCTTTCTGTGAATCATTTTTGTATATCATTTTGTATTATATCATTGAGCTTTATCAGAGGCAGATTTTTCAGTTATTACCATTCTCAGGTACATCTGCAGTTTGGGACTTAGTTCTGCGATGAATAGGAATCTGTGTATTTGTTTTTTATAATTTTTAATGTGTTAAATCTTTCATTTTTACATTTTCAAAAATGTGTTCACCTCCTTCAATCACGTCTTTGAAGGCCAGTCCTTATGAAACTGCTCTTGTTTGAGTAAGACTTCCCTTTTGTCAATTTTCTTGTCCCTTTTATTGAAGCCAAGGCCATCCTTCAGTGGTTGATAAGTGCATATTGTATTTAATTTTTTAATAAAAGTATTATATATTAATTGTGGAGTATTTAAGAAAACACAAATAAATAAAGAGGGAAGATTAAAAATCACTCAGAATTTCATCCTCCATTACATCTGGTCTTTTCCCTGTGAACAGATATTTCCTTTTTTGTTTACAAGTATCAAACAGACCATATCATCCATAATGTTTTGCACCTGCTCTTTCCAGTAATAAAATAGTTATCTTTTGTGCACTAATTTATTGAGTTGATGGATTTCCCACCACTGGCTATGGGAATTCTAATTCTTTGAATTGGAATTTTATTGTGTTAAGGTTCACTTCAGGCTTGGGGACATTTATGGCATTGTCTGCAGTGTGACGTAGGTATGTTTCTATTTCATTCTAGTGTTCTTGGGTGTGACCAGTCTTCAAGCAGACCAGATTCAAATGACCAGCTTGTGTGCTCGGTGGCAGGTGCATCGTCATGCCACCGCCTATAGGGTGGTTATAGAATCACTCCAGGGTAAGTGCAAGCCTGATTTTGTCAGGCACTCATGTACTTGGTTCTGTGTAAATCTCTGTGGACAACATGTACGTAACATTAGACCAGAGCCCTCTTCTTGAGGAGACAACGTTATATTATGGATCCTGCAGGATATGGAGTCAAAATGGCTAGTTAAGCCAATTCTTTTTTTTCTTTTTTTTTTTTTTAAGATTTTATTTATTTATTTGACAGAGAGAGAGAGATAGCGAGAGCAGGAACACAAGCAGGGGGAGCGGGAGAGGGAGAAGCAGGCTTCCTGCCGAGCAGGGAGCCCGATGTGGGACTCGATCCCAGGACCCTGGGATCATGACCTGAGCCGAAGGCAGACACTTAACGACTGAGCCACCCAGGCGCCCGATCTGATTTATATTATCAGTAGAAAAGATATGTCTTGTTATTTGGGGGAGACTCTAGGAGACACTGGAGAATCCCAAGTGATTCTTCTAATCTTTCAAATTCAGTAATAAAATTGGTAAAAAAAAAAAAATTCTTTCTGGACAAATGATCATGGTTTTCTCATTTTAAAAAGCAGGAGCTAATTTTGGGGGTCTGAATGGGACTAGGTTTAGTAGCCCATATCTTGGGTATAACTACATCCAAAGTGCAGAAATTTCACTTTTGGTCTAATCCAGAGAGTGGAAAGCACAGATTAGTAGAGCGGTGAGGGCATTTGGAAATACGGGGAGAATGTGAGAATAGAACATAAGCAACACGAGAAGAGACTCCTGCCAACCCCAGCCAAGACAGTGTCTCAACAGACATGCTAAGCCACTAATTCCTTGATCCCCTGTGTGTGATCCTATAAGGATCCCTTTAGCCTGGCATGACTAAACATATGGGAGTGGCTTTATTCTGGAATAAACAGTGAGTAAGGAAAAGTCAGGACAAGTTATAAGGATTTCATGGTTGTATTTAATATGATTTATGGGATGTTTAAGCAAAAGCACATGAAAGCCATGCAATTGTTTGAGAAACAAGTATAAAATCTTGAGGAGTTATGTTTCATATATCTTTATAAAATGAGTTAATTCACATTTTCATATAGAAAGGTTGATATTTAGTGGTATTTGTTAGGCTTTTAAAAAAATACTGAGGATAAAAATCACACTCCCAAACTATCCCACAATTTTTTTTTAACCTTTTATATCATTTAAGAAGTTGAGATGAAGGGACATAGGCTCCTATGGATATTCATTGTCTTTCATAAAAATTATATAGACTGACAAAAAGATATATCAAAACTGGCTTTATTAATGGAATTAGTGAGCTCCATAGTCTTTTTTAAATTAAATATCTTTAGCATATTTGCAAACTAGCACTGGGATTTTTATCAGAAAATAGGGGATGGATGTGTCTGATAACACTGACCTGGTAGTCTAAAACCTCAAAAAGCTCTTTCTGAAGCCAAGACCTTTGTTAGCAAAAAAAATATGAGTCTACATTTCCTTCTTATCTTCAAGAGAAGTTAACTTGTACTCCCTCAGTATTGTTTCCAGGATTCCAAATACCTCTTCAACTGAGCCTTGATAGCCTCAATTAAACAAGAATGAACAAAGTGTTGCTCAATTGATTTTTCATCAACATTTATAGCTGGGAGATTTATGAGCCCAATTAGCTTACATCTCATTCATCCAGTTGTTTAACTGAATAATATTAATTAACAGACAGCAACAGTTTCTAATTCACAGCCTCAAAGAGGAGTGTTGGGGTGGGGAGGGAGCGTGAGGATAGCAGTAGGGAGTATGTTTATTTTAATATATAGTTTAGATCAAGTCATAGTCTTCCTACTCTATAGAGTAGGGAAGAATTAGGTTGCGTTTCTTTTCTTTTTTTAGCACTTTGACCTCCTTCACTGATTTCTCCTACACACCCCCCACCCTAACTCCTGCCCCTGGCATCCAGGAATCTGTTCTCTGTATCTATGAGCTTGATTTCAGGTTGAGTTCCTTTATTTTACAAAGAAATGCAACCGTTACCCTGATTGGTGCCTTTGAAGGACTCTGGTCAGATGCAGATTCTTCCATAGGCAGATGGTTTCAAAGCCCCCTTTGTTTTAACTTTGGAATATCTCCCATTGGCTACATATGCTGCCTGTGCAGAAATTTTAGTCCTTCCACCCAAGAGGCGATACTAGAGAGAAGTGGGATCTAATTCCTCCATGTGATAGAGAAAAGCTTTGTCCCAGAGTGACCTATTTTTTAATGTTTCTGACCAATTCCTACTGTTTGACAAGTAATTTTTTTCAGTTGTTTTTCTCTTTTTTTTTTAAATTTTATTTTATTATGTTATGCTAATCACCATACATTACATCATTAGTTTTTGATGTAGTATAGTCCCCATGGTCTGGTCGTGTGCATTTGTATTCTGAGATGAAGTCAGTGGAGAGGCCTCTGTTTTAACCATAATTGCTAGTCAACTTCTCTGGGCTTCAGTTTCTCTAAAATTACTTTTTTTTTTGAGGCTTTTATCTGGGGTTATACCTATAAATTTCCAAGGTTTTTGTGAATAAAGTAGTCAGGCTGTATCATTCAGGTTTGTTTGTAAATGCTAGAAATGCAGATAAAAGGAACTTAAGCAAAGGGTCAATTAATTGACTAATATACTGGGAAGTTTGGAAGTGTCTAGCACCAGGCACATCTGGATCTAAGTGTTCAAACAATGCCATCAAGACCAAGTCTTGCTCTCTTCTGCTCTGTGCTTATGCTCAGCCAGATTCTTTGAGTTGGCGCCAGTCCGATCCAGAATGACATCCTCCCAGCTAAGAGCTTAACCAGTCTGAGTGAAAAGAGAGCTTCTCTTTCTCAATAATTCCAACAAAAGTCCAGGAACTGAGTCATATTGGCTTGGCTTGGGTCACATGCCCCTAAATCTGTCATTGAGTTCAAGGGCATGAAATAAACTGGTCAAACTTGGTTGCCTCCCATCTCTGTATCTGGAGGAGAGGAGGGTTGTTATTCAGTTCTTCCCAAATCATAAAGACCAAGAGTAGGGAAGAACAGATTCAAAGAAAGAGGGAATAGATGCAAACCAGGCAAAAACAACAGATGTCCTCTACTCATATAAATATTATGACTTTTTTTATAGCCAAGAAGAAAAAAAAAAAAAAAGATTACCAGAAGGATGAGGTCCTCTCAGGAGAGACTGAAATAAATCTGTGTTTGAGTCACTCATCCCCTTGCCAAATTAAAATTGTAGGCTTTTGGGGCGCCTGGGTGGCTCAGTCATTAAGCGTCTGCCTTCGGCTCAGGTCCTGATCCCAGGGTCCTGGGATCGAGTCCCACATCGGGCTCCCTGCTCTGCGGGAAGCCTGCTTCTCCCTCTCCCGCTCCCCCTGCTTGTGTTCCTGCTCTCGCTATGTCTCTCTCTGTCAAAAAAATAAATAAAATCTTAAAAAAAAAAAAATTGTAGGCTTTTGGTTAATGGTAGGACAGACCAAAGTCAGCGACTTTTGGTTGGTCTTGGGTGGCTCAGAACCCCATGAGAGCCTCCATTAGTTCTGTAGGTGCTCTGGGATTCTGTCTCTCTCTCCAGCTATTTTTGAGTTGACTTAGCACCTAACGTTGGGTATAGCATTTCCCTTTAGGTTCACGTATTTAGATTCTACATGGTCCCAAATACTTTATTCCCTTCCTAATCTCCATAACTTGGTGAATTTCTTTCTAGACTGCTTAAGGAAGGTTTCAAAGGACGTTCAACTTGTCTTCTGTCTTTTGGTGTTGAAATGCCAGTTTTGCGGTATCATTGACAAACAGAATGGGCAGCATAGTGGAGAGCCTACCTTACCAGACACCAGACCCAAAGCAAAAGATCATATGAAACAAAACATATTTTCAAGATTAAACTTTTTGAAGCAGTGACATTATGATTGCTGGTCAGGGTATTTGAGAGACCTGGGGATTGGAAGCATTGATATCATAAAATGCCAGCAGAGTATTCTGGATCCTGGATATTCTTTGCTTGTGGATCTCAGTAAGTACTCATAGGACATTTTGGTGAGTCAAGCTGATGGCATCGTTATCAGCAGAATAATAACCCAGACGATATATTCAGCCTTGCTTCATGAGAATGAAGGCACAAAGACAGAATTTCTTCCCCTTTTCCAAAAAAATAAATTAACTCCCTGCTTTTGGCACAAGGGGTTGAGGAAATTAGTCATCATTTGATCAGTTTGAATGTTTTCCTTTAAGGCAAAGCCAGTAGACCTAAATCACACATGCCAAAAGCAACATGGATACATCCCCATTCATGTAACCCCTCTTTGCTATTATTGGGAATTAAAGCAATACTGTTTCCCAATAATTTTACAGTGCTTGTTCCAGTTTTCCAATGTTTTGAGATTTTTTTTGTTGTTGTTTTAGCAGTAAAATCCATTTATATTCTATTGTCGAGGGTCTATAAAGTGTATGAGTATCCACTAGAAATAGAGATGATAGAGAAACACTTTCTAGAATTGATTCCTGGAGAGTTCCTGGAAGCTTTTATGGAGATGGATTAATATCCATGCCATAGGATGTTTGTTTTACAGATGACTCACAAAAGCTTGCAAGAGGATCCAAAGTTGTGGGTAAAGGTTAGAAAGAAGCAGTTTGTGTGGGGTCTTGAGCCTGGGAACCACAGACTGAACTTGGACGTGAGCAAAGCAGAGTGCAGAGTTTATAAACATTTTCTTACTATCAAATTCCTGTCATAGCGAGATACAATTTCACAAACACCTGAACAACTCTTTTTTTATTTCATCATTTGATAATATATATGATAAGAAAATTTTTGAAGTAGACCTTAATTCATTCTGAACAAATATATTACTAAAGATTATATAAATTTCACTTTTGAGACTCCTTTATATTTTCAATCATAAAAATAAATTTCAAATTCCATTTAACAAGTAGCTTTAATTTATTTATATTTTTAAAAACCTTATTTATATTTTTTAAAAAAGGATTTTGTCCAGACAAATTTTAAATGACATATGTCATGTTTGTTCTGATATATGTGTGTTGTAATAGATGTATGTTTTGTTCCAAAATACATTAAAATATAGATTGAAATTTAATAGGTATTATATATTCAAAATAGAAAAATTACTATTTGACATTTTTTGTATTTTGTACTGTTCTGTTTTTAAGTTTTCTATATTTTGTTTATATTTAATAATCTGCAACTAACACTTTGAAGGAGTTCTTTTGAACCACTAAATAATATATGTAATGTATTCAATCAATGTAGTTTTTAACACAGGTTTTTAAATTCCTAGAAATAAAGCTAGATAAGGCATTAAGTAGACTGATACAGCTTATGGGTGAAATAAAGCTCAATCTAGAGCTTTTTAAATAATTGTCTTTTCACAGTAGCAGTGAGTGATTTTTTCCTTTTAACCAATTATCCACACGGTAAAAAAAAAAAAAAAAAAAAAAAAACACTCTATGCCAATGAAGAAAATCAGTTTGAAACCCTTCAGTAATTAAAGCTGCCAAAGGAGGCAGCTTTATCCAGTGAAGAAATAAAGCACTGAACCATAAGGGATCCTCTTCCGATCTCTGCCAGATATCACATTTGCTTAATTTCATATGCACTCCGCAGATCTCAAACTGCTTTATTTAGAAAAACCACACATGTAACTTCCACTGTTTTGTGATATATTAGTGGAAATTAAAGCAGCATCCTCTGAAACTGTGATTTAGAGTTCTGAATTTAATTTCAGTTCTGCTACTTAGCATATGGACTTGATTAGGAGACTAACTTTTTTGGCCTTCAGTTTCTTATCTTTAGATTGAGGATAATTATACATCTTATAAGGATCAAATGAGTCGATCCACATAAAATCTTTAGAATAGTGCCTGGCACATGACAAAAGCTCATTAAATATTGGTTATGATCATTCTTGTTGTTGTTTTATGAAATACAAAGCACAGAACCTGGCACACAGTAAGCCCTCAGAAAATGATGAATATCATTAATCCAAGTACCCTAGACTCCAGACCCAAGAGCCAGTACTAACTTCTCCAGGAAGGCAAAGCCATCTTGCTCTGAATATGGGAATGAAGAAATAGCCAACAGTTAAACTGGGTCTACTAGGTTCTTTGTGCTTCTGCCATGGTGGAGACAAGAAAGAGAAGGTCCTTTGTGGAGATGACTGTATATGGCTGTGTTTTTGGTAGAACCAAAAGAACTTTGGAACCAGGAGTTGGAAAATAGTTCTACAGAATGTAGAGCCCTAAGCCACAGAAGCACCATGTTTTACTTACTCAGTTATGATTTTGAAAGAAGGGAAAATGATTTTCAGAGTGGATCCAGCCTCCTCTGAACTTCCTAGGAGTCTTCATTGCCATTAAAAGAAATCATGAGTGTCAGTTACAAATGAATGCTGAGAGGTAGGAAATTGGGCATTATGGGGACTTCCTGACTGTCTCAGCGCCACTCCAAACTCTTTTTTTTTTAAGATTTTTTTTTTAAATTTATCCATTTGAGAGAGAGAGAATGAGAGAGAGAGCACAAGAGGGGGAAGATCAGAGGGAGAAGCAGACTCCCCACTGAGCAGGGAGCCCAGTGCGGGACTCGATCCCTGGACTCCAGGATCATGACCTGAGCTGAAGGCAGTTGCTTAGCCAACTGAGCCACCCAGGTGCCCCACCACTCCAAACCCTTGCTTGCATTTGTGGCTGTTCTGAAAATAACCTGGACCTGTGGATGAAGCTTCTGAGACCCTGGAAGCACACCTCTTCATCCACAGGCATAAGGACTGCCTAGAGTTCTATAATCCTAACTCAATACCTATATTTTTATTTTTATTTTTTTAAGTAAGCTCCACACCCAGTGTGGGGCTTGAACTCACCACCCTAGGAGTAAGAGTTGCATGTTCTTCTGACTGAGCCAACCAGGCACCCCAACATATCTATATTTTTAGGCCACTGGCAGGAAGGGCATCTTGTTGCATGGTAGAAAATTGTATGGGGCCAAAAGGATGTGTCTTTTTGTCAATTTGTAATTGGTTGGCTGTGTTCTGGAGATTCATGTTGATAAAAGAATATTCTAATTTTTTTTTTTTAAAGATTTTATTTATTTATTTGAGCCAGAGAGAATGAGAGAGAGAGAGAGAGAGAGAGAGAGAGAGAGAGCACATGAGAGGGGGGAGGGTCGGAGGGAGAAGCAGGCTCTCCGCCGAGCAGGGAGCCCGATGCGGGACTCGATCCCGTGACTCCAGGATCATGACCTGAGCCGAAAGCAGTCGCTTAACCAACTGAGCCACCCAGACGCCCTAAAGATTTTATTTATTTATTTTTTAGAGAGCGAGCGAGAGAGAAACAGCATGAGAGGGGAGAGGGTCAGAGGGAGAAGCAGGCTCCCCGCTGAGCCAGGAGCCCGATGTGGGACTCGATCCCAGGACCCTGGGATCATGACCTGAGCCGAAGGCAGACGCTTAACCATCTGAGCCACCCAGGCGCCCCTAGAATATTCTAATTTTTAAAAAGTAAATATGCTCACCTCCCCACCTGTCCAAAAGATCAATTATGACATGTACACACAATTATATATGCTAATAATTTCCCATTAAAGCGTTGATCTCAGGAGTCTTTTATTCTCATTTTTGAACATAATGAAAATGTGATTTTCAATTATAAAAAAAAAAAATCAGTGAATGTATTAACTCTTTAGAAAAAGGTACAGTACCTAAACAAGTATATTCAATCTGAAGTTATCTGATTAGGCCATGCATATTAGGCATTTTAGAAGCAAATCATCTACTGATAACTGTTTTTAAAAATTTCATGCATGTATGTTTTGTTTTATTATAGACACAAAAAAGCAAGAATCCACTGTGGGTGGAGGGACAACCAGGCATTGCTTCTATGGACTTCAGCCTGATTCAGAATATAAAATCAGTGTTTACACAAAGCTTCAGGAGATCGAGGGACCCAGTGTGAGCATAATGGAAAAAACACGTAAGTCAAGTGTGTCCTCTCCGATCCCTGTCTCCATGGACAAATAGTATTTTATGCATCCTGTTTTGGTTCAAAAACTTTATTCCATTTAGAGAAATGTTAGCTATTGCTGCCCAGGAATACCTGTAATTCAAGTTTTCTTCCTCTTCTCCAGTCCCATAATTCACTGCATGTGGCCCACTGATGTCATCTGTATGGGGTTTTTTCCATCCTCCATATGTTTCACAAAGGACTGTAAGGCCATATGATAGCAAAGTGCTTGAAACAATGACCTTTTTTGTGATCTATATCCATAAGGAACGTTTGTGGTATGCAGAGTGTGAAATGAAGTTTAAGGCCCGGGTCCTGACATTCAAACAATGGCATGTTACCACAGCTATGAGGTGGGAATGGAGCCAAGATGTTCCAAATGGCTGACCCTCAAGTTATTGCCTACTTAAGAGGCTCATGCACTTTTTCCAAGTTGGCTGCAGATCTGATGTGCTGAAGGGAAACGGAAAGTATAAAATTAAAACAAAACACTTTTTACATGTTCTAAAGACCAAGGAGAGTGTCAACTTCTTGGAATGGCTTTTAATCAAGGATTTCTGATGTAAAGGCACAAACATGAAAATTGTAGTGAATTCTGGGGAAATTTGTGTACTTAACTCAGTATCTTGAACTTAGACTCAAAGTCCCTGAGGATTTTGTATCTGAATAGGTGGTGGGCATGGGTTTTCTTGGTAGCCCCTCTATCTTATATCTGACATTTGGAAAGTTCTGTCTATGTATAGGTCTTCCAGTTCATCTGGCACAGGCAGGAAGAAATCATCAGCAATGTGTGACCTTTAAAAACAGATGGTGAAAGTATAATAAATGGCATCATCCAATTTTTTTCTAATATGAAGATTTTATTTCTTAACACTAAAATATTCCACATTTTATATTGCATATATAGTTTTAAGGTATAGTCTATATATCGTAAAATTCACCTATTTTAAATGTACAATTCAATGATTTAAAGAGTTGTATAGTCATTACCACAATCCAATTTTAGAACATTTCCATCAACCCAAAGAGTTCTTTCATACTCATTCACACTCCTCTGTCCCATCTTCAGTCCCAGGCTATTTGCTTTCTTTTCTTTTCTTTTCTGTTTTTTTTTTTAAGATTTTATTTATTTATTTGAAAGAGAGAGAGTGATTTTTTTTTAAGATTTTATTTACTTATTTTACAGAGAGAGACACAGCGAGAGAGGGAACATAAGCTGGGGAGTGGGAGAGGGAGAAGCAGGCTTCCCATGGAGCAGGGAGCCCAACGCAGGGCTTGATCCCAGGACCCTGGGGTCATGAGCTGAGCCGAAGGCAGACGCTTAACAACTGAGCCACCCAGGCACCCCTGCTTTCTTTTCTTATACATTTATCTTTTCTGGACATTTCAAAGGTGCATCTGGCATCTTTCACTTACCGTATGTTTTTGAGCTTATTCATGTTGTAGGATGTATCAATAGTATGTTTCTTTTTATGGCTGATTAGAATTCTATTTTATAGTTAGAGGATCATATAATTTTGAAGTTACTAGGGACCTGATGGTGCACAAGATTTTGAGTCAAACAGCCTTCTTTGGGACCCTTTCTAACATGGTGGCCTTGGGCAGTTCCACATCTCTGAGCTTCTTTTTGCTCAGCAGTAAAAATTAAACACTTGTTCTCTTAACCCCATGTGGTGGTGGTAAAGATCCAAGAGAACCTGTTGAGGAACTTTTCTACCCATATCTTACTGAACAGGTATTCTATATCACCATGGCTGTCTTCTTAGAAGTCACAAACTGATGGCCACGGGGTAGATATCACCGTGAAATAGGTTTTCTCTGAGCCATACATTTTTTTCCCAGGCTTTAAAGAATCTGTTGAAAGTTCGAAAGATTTGACAACCCAGGACACACATATCATGGTGCCAATCTGCTGAGACCAACTCCTATCTCTTTTATACAGTATATGTGCTCTCAAGTTTGTTCCTTGTTAATGTGTAGGCTAGTCCTTTGCTCATTTTCATTACTTGCTGACCTTTAAAAATATTTTGGGTTTGTGATCCCTGGTCTACTTCAACGTCCCCTAACCTTAACTCCACAAGTATTAACTACCAGCCCAGGGTTAATTTGGATAGCTCTGTTTGATGTGCTTCCCTTATGTTGGGGATATCTGTATTCTTGTAGCTTCTACCCACTGGCTCTAGTTCACCTTTCTGAATCAATGCAGATCAAGATTGCTCCCTCTTCTATGGGACAGCCCCTCACATATTGAAGACAGGGACCATCTGTATGCCACATAGAGGATATAAACATATATCACCAGTTCACTGTGGTTCTTCCTACCCAAAAGAGTCTTTGGCCAGATGTTCTGCCCAAACATATTGATCTGTCTGCCATTGCTTCTCATTGATTTGGTTCTTAGGACTTAGAACTTAGGATATGCCTCAATTTCCCACAATAAAGAAGGTGGACAATTATAAAGTTGACCCACTACTTCCACAGATTTTAAGATAAATACATCTGGCTTTAGAAGCATTTTATGGTGCTTTCAAGAAAGTTTTACAGTCCTAGTTTTGGTATTAAGATTTCTCACTTTTTATTTTACGTTTGACACTTTTTAGCTTCAAAAATTGCCTTTAAAAGATTAAAGTGATATATATTCACAATAATGGAACAGAAGGTAAAAAGTACTTTGTTGACTTCCCTCTTTCCCCATTCTTCCTTCCCACAAGTGCCCATTTGTACCAGCTTGTTCTCCTTCAAGAAATTCTCCATAATCTATCTATCTATCTATCTCTCTATCCAATCTATATCTATATAGAGATAGAGAGATATATTGATATACATCAGATACATATGTATCTGATAGGTTTTTTTATGTTTCACAAATAGGATCATAGCTTGGTATTCTGTGACTTGCTTCATTTCACATACTAATTAATCTCAAACATTTTTCTATATTGGTAATATACAGTTACTTTGTTTTTTTTAAATGTTGAATTATTTTATTCAAATAGTTGTATTTTATTGCCTCTTAGGGGCGCCTGGGTGGCTCAGTCGTTAAGCGTCTGCCTTCGGCTCAGGTCATGATCCCAGGGTCCTGGGATCGAGCCCCGCATCGGGCTCCCTGCTCCACGGGAAGCCTGCTTCTCTCTCTCCCACTCCCCTTGCTTGTGTTCCCTCTCTTGCTGTGTCTCTCTCTGTCAAATAAATAAATTAAATTAAATTAAATAAATAAATAAATATTGCCTCTTAGAATTGAAAGAGACCTTAAAATTAAAATTCATCTCTCCAACCTTCCTGCCAGTGAAGGAATTCCCTTTATAACATTCCTGACCAAGTAATCAGTCTGCCTGAACTCAGATCTTTCCGGCTATTTGGTGCTCATCTGTTTCAGAGGGAATGGCTATAATTATTCAAGAGTTTTCCCTCATATTAATCTGAGATGATAAAAGAATTTTCTCAGTTTTTCTTAAATTTTTAGTGCCAAATAAGAACAAGAAAAGAATATAGTAACATTTAGGATGTTTACCTAATGATTCCATGATTTCCTTGCTCTTTACCACATGAACTGTTGTGAAAGTCACCACTCTCATGTAACTATCCCCCATTCCTTTAGCCAATCACACTTTGCATATTACATGAACGTCTCATCCCTCATCATCCAGGTTGAACTGATCTGGACACACGGTGGCCTCCCAGTGTCTTGCCATTTGGTCCTCAGAACTGAAAGTTTTCCAGATAAGAGTCTGAGCAGAAAAGAGAGCAAATTAGATTCCACTGGGGACCACATCCTGGGGATGCAGAGTGAGAGGGGGGGGAAAGTGCTATTGAACAAGAATTGATGGCCAGTCCTTAGTTAGGCAGAATAGAAACGAAGTTTATTATATGTGTGAAAGAAGCCAGAGACTAATCCGAAATGGGTTGGCAAGAGTCTTGTCTTAAATCAGCATTAGAACCACTTTGTAGTTGACAGTTTGATTGCATTGACTCCTGCTGGGTAAACTGAATTGTGGCAAAATGGCATTTCAAGCTTTCAGTCTGAGTTTAGGGGTTGGATGGAGCCAGTTTTCACAGGCTGTGGCTGATTTATAGTAGTAACTAACTTCACTATATTCTCCAAGAAGACAATGGCCAAAATCATTGACTTTACTGAAGAATTATTACTCCATGACCTCCCTCTCTTCACCACAGATGTGATGGCTAATCCATGTTCCTTTTCTCTCTACAGAGTCACCTCCTACTCAACCACCTACTTTTCCTCCGACCATTCCACCAGCAAAAGAAGGTAAAAGAATAATATGATAATGCTGTGATTTTAGGTTCAGGTTTTCTCTTGGTTTTGTTTATTAAACAAACATTAAAAAGAAGAAAAGGGTACAAGGAAGAAATTTAAGAACACAATTTCATATCCCAGAGGTAATTCCTTCATGCATTTTTATGTTTTTTTCTCTGATTTATTACAGAAATTTTCATTTTGAGTATATATTCACATAGATTTTGCTCTCATTTCAAAGTTGAAATCTCATCTTGATTTCATTTTTCTTTGGTAACAGAGGACCAGATTTTCTTTAATAAGCTTATAATTAGCAGATCTTGTGATCCCTTTCAGCTCTAAATTCAAACCATAAATTTGTAAAATTTTATAAATCTCAGAACTTAGAAGAACAACCTTACCAGATCCTTATTGTCCCTGGATTATTACCTCGCCTGGAGATAGTTTATTCTATATTATAAATAGCTTTAAGGGAATAGCTTCAAGTACAACTTAATAAAATAAAAACCAAGGGCTTTTTTTTTCCTAAAGAAAGGAGAAAGGCACACTATCTCATAGAATATTTGTGTGCAACTGGCCTAAGATTAAAAGATTCAGATTATTGAAGAGTAAATTATTTGTTTCATCATAAAACAGAGTCAACCACAATGATCCACACTAATAAGGGGAAGACAGGCATAGATAATCTGAAACAGCACAGGACACCAATGAAGGACTACTGAAAAATGCTTTAGGTGGAGTGGGTTTTTGTTGGTGTGTTTGTTGCTTGTTATGTTGGTATCAGTAATAACTACTGATAATAGTCTCCCTGGGCTAGCATTAATGTACATTTCTTGACAAGTACCAATGGGTGGCAAAAAGGCATAGACAGAATTTTAGAGCAAGGCTGGAAGTTTGCTTACAGCCTTAGCCCAAATGCATATCAAATTGTAGATTAATCTGCTTCCATTATGTCCTGTGCCTTCCTTCTGAATTTGAATCTCTCTGAAGTTACTGACTCAATAAGCAGAGAATAGGGTACTTAGAGTAATAGCTTGGACTTTCTTCTAATAAGTGAGTACTTGAGAGTATTTGTTGCTACTTCTGTCTCTAAATCACTTTAGTTCTTCATTTTTCTATTCTTTAATTTTCTATTTTGGAGGGCTGAGATTGATTTTTTTCATAATTCTACATGTTTGATAAAACTTCTCAGTCATGAAGTCAAGCTTCTCCTTGACTATAGGAAAGAAATGATTATCAGGAAGTATAATGAGCAAGAGCTTGGAATGTGATTTATACCTTTCCTTTAGGAAAGAGCTGTAGTTACCAGAAGGAAACCATCATCGGCTTTGTTGGTTGTAATAACTACTGTTTTCCCCTTATCTCGAATTCAAAATTCATTCCTGGTCTTCAGTATGCAGAGCTGCCAAGGCAGACCTGGTATTTATGGTGGATGGATCCTGGAGTATTGGAGATGAAAATTTCAATAAGATCATTAACTTTCTGTATAGCACTGTTGGAGCCCTGAACAAGATCGGTGCTGATGGAACTCAAGTAAGGCTAACTGAACAATCTTTAATTCATTCTATGCATTAAAAAATTATCCCACGCTATTGTTATGGCTACTTGTCAGTTGATATGGAGAAGCGATCAGATCTGACCCTAAATGAGAGGATAGACAAGTCTGGGTTTGGAAGCAGCTTACTGATGCCAAGAGTCGGACGCTCAACCGACTGAGCCACCCAGGTACCCCTGCCACTGGAAAGTTTTAAGGAGAGAATAAAAGTCATTCCGACTGTTTTATGGACTGTGAATAGTAACACGGGTAAGAGTGGATGCAGAGAGACCATAGTCCAACACAGAGATGAGTTGGAGGCCTGGGCATGGGTGGTAACAAGGAGATGCACGGGTAGGAACAGATTCGGAATGTATCATGGAGGAATGGCTGAGAAAATTTGGATGTAAGGGGAACCATAAGAGAAAAATAGATAAAGTGCTAAGGCATTTCAGGGAGCAAGGAATTTATTTTGGATAGAAGGGTCAGATGTGGTTCCCTAGAGATGGTAACATCTGCAGCAGTGGCCCTTGAAAGCTGGTAGCAGCTGAAGGCTCACACAATCAAAGAAAGCACTTTGAAGATGCTGTATTTATTCCCTCCCATGATCATTCTGAAAAGCAAACAAAAAAAATCCCAGTAAATTAAAGATAACCCCCAAATTCCACTGTTAGAAAAGCAAACTATAGGAAATGAAGCCAGGAAGGCTTTTATTGTAGTGGTTAAAAACATAGAGTTTGGGGGCGCCTGGGTGGTTCAGTCAGTTGAGTGTCCAACTCTTGATTTCAGCTCAGGTCATGATCTCAGCATCTTGAGATGGAGCCCTGCATGGGCTCTGCACTCACCAAGGAGTCTGCTTGAGAGTCTCTCCCTCTCTCTGCTCCTCCCCTCACTCACTTTCTAAATAAATAAATAAAAATCTTTAAAGAAAAAGAACATGGATTTTGAGGTGGGATTTACTTGGCTTCAGCTGTGGGTTCTGCAGTGGCCACCCTTGGGATTTTGTGCAAGGCACGTGACTTTGAGTGCCTTTGTCTTCTCGTGTGTAAAACGGTGGAACAGTCGTAATTACTTCACAGGTTTGTTTCATGAAGACATCCTTGTAAAGAATCCACCTCGGATTCTCTGACCTTTGTCAGATTACAAGGCTGCTTTTTTTTCCATCTGTCAAACAAGAAAGCAAAAGGTCTACATACTTTCAAAGGAGATTGTTAGGAGACTGAGAGAAATTTTTAAAAATAAACTGTTTCCTGAAAAATACTTAGAGAACAAAAAATACTCCTTAATATGTTGTCAGATTTGCTATGTAACCTGTGTGAAATTTTAAGCCAAGGAAATTGTGGTTTGGGTTAAAAAAGAAATTAAAATCATAGGTGTAATCATGCCATTGTGTGTGCTCTCTGGAGGAAGTCTTTATATATGTGAAAACAAATACCTTGTCTCTCTCCAGGTTGCAATGGTTCAGTTCACTGATGACCCCAGAACAGAATTTAAACTAAATGCCTACAACACCAAAGAGACCCTTCTTGATGCAATTAAACATATTTCATACAAAGGAGGAAATACAAAAACAGGTAAGAATAACAGCAACAGCAAAACTCAGCAAAGACCCAGAGTAATTCATCATTAATAATTACTGAAATGACTTTTTGGAGGCATAAGAATATAGATTTTTTTGAAAGGATTTTTTTACTGATCTAAGAACTTCCACCCTTCCCTCCCCAGCGAAACAAACAAGGGGAGGAATGAAATTGAACAGTCGCCTTCCTCTGTTTCAGGAAAAGCAATCAAGCATGTCCGAGATAGTTTGTTCACTGCAGAGTCAGGGACCAGAAGAGGTATCCCAAAGGTCATCGTGGTTATAACTGATGGCAGGTCACAAGATGATGTGAACAAAATCTCCGGGGAGATGCAAGCAAATGGTAAGCCACGGATAATAATGTTGCCATTGTTTTCTGAATACAAATTTATAGGCCCATCAGAATGATTTAAGTGTTTCTAAATCTTTCTGAATATTTAATGTAAATCTTTTTTAATATTAACTAGACAATGTGATTTTTATTTTTTTATTTTTTATTATGTTCAGTTAGCCAACATATAGTACATCATTAGTTTTTGATGTAGTATTCAGTGATTCGTTAGTTGCCTATAACACCCAGTACTCATTACCACACATGCCCTCCTTAATACCCATCACCTGGTTACCCCATCCCCCCACACCCCTCCCTTCTGTAACCCTCAGTTTGTTTCCCAGAGTCCAGAGTCTCTCATAGACAATGTGATTTTTAAAAAACGTTCCAAGTTACAAATCTAATATTTTGCTGTATTTTCTCTAATACTTTTGTTACATACAGGACGCCCTGTATAAGAAATTGTAGCAATTAAGTGTAATACTGTGAAAAGGACCATTATGAAGGGCCAGGGAGGGAACCTGATCACAGAAGCTCCTCAGCCTCCTCATCTGTAAAATGGAGATTCTCATTGGATTATCATGAAGATTACATTTTTTAAGACATGCCTGGCAAACAGTAGTTTAATATTTATTTGCCAAGCATGGAACCATGACCCACCTCAGGCTGCTAGCCTATTAATACCTCAGGTTTTACATGTTAAGAATAAACTGAGATGAAGTTTCTCTGTCTCAACTACATTTCATCCCATAAACCTTAAAATAATTATTAGAAGTATATAGCATAAAGATGTTCCTCCAATGGCAACTATTTTGTCAAGCACTGACTGGGGCATTGCCTGTCTTGAGTTTTCTTTAAAATGGAGAATTGCTTAGCAGGTGATGGAATAATTATCATTTGGTGGCATGTGCCCATGCAGAATTCTGATGGACAATAAAAAATGAATTATCCACCCCCACCAGGCCTCCTTCATCAACATTTTAAACACAGGGACGTGTCTTACATTGCATTATTTGTATTTTGTGCAGTTTAAAATAATCAGAACTCTCTTCCCCTCCTGCCACAGGTTACAGCGTCTTTGCAGTTGGTGTGGCTGATGCAGATTACTCAGAGTTGGTTAGCATTGGCAGCAAGCCCAGTTCACGGCATGTCTTCTTTGTGGATGACTTTGACGCCTTTAAGAAAATTGAAGATGAGTTGATTACTTTTGTCTGCGAAACCGCTTCAGCAAGTTAGTTCTTTGGAATTTGTACTTAACTCATGTTGCTTAATGGCTGAAATATTTCATACCAGTTAAATAATGAGTCCCATCTTGATCTGAGAAAAGAATATGTATTTGCAGAGCTGTTTAGTATGCAGACATTAAGTTTTGTGGTTTTGAGCATTTGGAAATAAACCTCCGCTCTCCCCCGTTTAGGGTTTTAGGTGGATAAAAACTTTCCCTAATGAGATGAGAGTCTATGTCTAAAAGCAACTCTGCCTAAACAGCTGTAGTAAATGGTTTTCAAAATGTAGTAAGACTGCTCATCAGGGTGACACACTAGAAGTGAGACTACTCCCAACACATGCTCTCAAGAGACCACCATAGATTTTAATAGATCCATGAGAGGAGAAGGAAGCCGTGTCCTTTTGGTTGTAGTAGGCCAAGGGAGAGCATTTCAGTCTTTAGGAATCTACAGAAAACCATAGCCACATGTGGTTTGGATCCCCTTCACAATTGACTTCCGCAAAGATTATGTTAGTTTCCTGTTCTCAGGACAGGGAAAGAGTATGTTTGGAAAATATCTAAATCGGGGTTTTATATTGTTTGTTTTGCTTCCCAGCCTGCCCGCTGGTGTACAAGGATGGCGTAGATCTTGCAGGTATGCATTATCACAATCTTTCCAAATACATTTGGGAAATACAAAACAGGTCCAGATTTTTTCTATCTTTAAAAGACTAATTTTGAAATTTAAAATCCTAAAATGCCTGGGTTTTTTTTTCTTTCTTTCTCTCTCTCTCTCTCTTTAGGATTTAAGATGATGGAAATGTTTGGTTTGGTTGAGAAGGATTTTTCATCTGTGGAGGGGGTTTCCATGGAGCCTGGTACCTTCAATGTGTATCCCTGTTACCGAATTCATAAAGATGCCCTGGTTTCCCAGCCAACCAAGTATGTTTCCCTTGCAAGATATTAAAGCCAATCATTTGTTATTGTATCTCAAAGTGAAAATGATGTCAACTTGAAATATGCTGTAATAGTTCCCAGTAGGATTTTCCATGATGATAAGAACAAATGATTAGACTTCTTTGTTTAAAAACATTAGACTCACACATAATGCCAGTTGAACTTTAATAACTGTGAGTCTGAGAAAATATATGAAGATAGTTGATCTTTACCCAACGCCACCATATACCAGTCATTGTTCTACGTGTTTAAGCACCTTAACTCACTCGAAGCTCCAAACAGCTCTATGCCTTAGATTCACTTATTATCTCAGTTCTAGAAATACTGAAACTAAAGCACAAAGAAGCTAAATGAAAGCCAGTGAAAATGCTGGGGTTTGCATCTGGCAGTCAGGCCCCAGAGCCCACACCCTGAACCATGTCATTCCAGTGCCAATAATTCAGCTCATTTTAAATTTTTGAGACGTCACAAGAGCAACCCCACGTAGTGGATGAGTAGTATTGGATGTATGTACAAACCACATTATCTACTTGCTTTATAGTTCATAATGCACATAGGATTCCTGGGCCTGTTTACAGCAAATTCCTGGTTCAAGGGATCATCTCTCAAGATGTTGTCTGCTATTTTACATTCCAACGTGAAACATTTTCAGTGTCCAGATGTTGATGTAGTGTGCACTTGTGCACGGACCAATGGGAGAGATCGTATTAGAGTATTAAATTCATCTATCCAATGTATACACAAGTTGCTTTGCTAGCTTCTTCGAAAATATTATTTATTAAATTTTAGCCTATTACAAATACTATCCACATTATTTTATTGTGCTTCATTTGGGAAGATATTATTTGAAATAAGTAGACCTCTATTAATAATGCACAATATTTGCTGTTACAGCTGTAGCTTCATTTTCTAGAAAATTGTTAAAAATGCCTTTGACCTATAGAGTATATGTGCTTTTAGATAGAGCCAACATCTGGTGTTACCTTTTAGCAGGTTTTCTTTTTCCACAGTCTAGGGATGAATATTAAAACGGGTATTTGAAAAACCCTCCATGGAGTCCTAGCCCAAAATGAGAATTGCCAAAGGGAAAATCCTCTCTACCCCACTGAAATGGCTCATCCAGTGAACAGCACCGTCCACCATCAAAATCCATTCACAGGCTCCCAGCCCTTATCTTACTCCTCCTGTCACCAGCATTTGACACAGTTGCTCACTTCTTCCTCTTGGATTCCCTTTCCTCACTGGGCTTCTGGGACACACACTCTTTAGAGCTTCTGCCTACATTACCGGCTGTTCATTTTCCGTGCTACCTCCTCTTCTCACCTCCACTTCTTCATGCTGGAGGGATTAGGTCTGGATCCTTGACGTTCTTGTTTTCCTTGTCTATACCCACTCTCTGGTGATCTTTTGAGTAGTGTTCAGCATTATCTATATGCCAACGACTCCTAAATTTGTATTTCCAGTCCCCTCCCATTTCCCCGTAACTAGACTAGCATACCTAATGGCGTACTAGGCATCTTGCTTGGCTATCTAGATGGGCATTTCAAACTCTGCATGTTCAAGACCATGCTGACCTTCGTTCCAGAGCCAGCTTCACTTACAACCTTTTCCATCTTAATGACAATTACATCTAACCAGTTTCTCAGGCAAAAAAAATTGACTCTTTCATGTCCCACATCCACTCTACAAAGGAATCCAGTTGTCTGTGCCTTCTCACCGTCTCCACTGCCTTAACTCCATATGGGGCGCTGTCATCTTTTCCCAAGCTCATTGCAGCAGGCTTCTAATTGGTCTTCCTGCTCAGACCCTTGCCTTCCTAGAGTCTATTCTCCAAGTAGCAGTCAGAGTAATTCTTTTAAAATGTAAATCATGTCACTCCAAAATCTCCACGATTCCCCATTCCCCTTGCATTAAAAGTCAAAACTCTTGAATGGCCTATAGGGTCTACATTATCTGGGTACCTATTACCTCTTTGACTTCACCTCTTGTCTCCTTCAGTCCATTCTCCAGACATACCGGGCACACTCCACTTTGGTGTCTTTGTACTAGCTGGATGTCTTTGTCTCTTCTGAGGTTTTCTTCAAATCTAACTTTCTCAACGAACCTTTGCTCAAATGTAACCTTCTCAAGGAGCCTTCTAAGTGAAGCCAGTGGTGATGACTTCATTGAACGCTGCAAAACAATACATCCTAGCATTCCCAATCCCCATTAAACTGCTCTATTTTTCTTGTTGTTTTTTTTTTAATGGCATGTTTACTTTCTAATACACTGTATAATTCACCCTGCTAGAATTTAAGTGCTTCTACAAGGATAGGGACATTGTTGGTTTCATTCATTGATGTATCTTAAGTGCCTATTACAATGTCTGGCACATAGCAAGCACACAATAAGTATTTGTTGGATGAATGAATGAACTAATATATAAACAAAATGAATGAAATATTTTTATCTATGCAAATCAAACTTTCATTTTCAAATTTATGCTAAAATCCCATGTTCTCAAATTTATCCACTTAATAACTATTACGGGGCTCCTGTATATGTAAAGGGCTATATTTGTTGCTTTGGGGAAAAATTTAAAAGTATGTAAGTGCTCCACTTAATTGTTAGAGAGAGATAAAATGGTATAGAAGGCTCGGTTCCTCAGAGGCAGATCCAGAGGTGGAGATGAGTGTTCGAGGAAGCTGATGTGGATGTGCTCTCATGGAAGGGAATAGAAGGAGGTGAGATGAGACAAAGGAGAAAAGTCAAGCCGTGAAACAATCTCACTGAAAGTCTCAGGTGGCCCACATACAGGAGTTCTGAAAATGAAGCTGCCTCCATTTGAATGAGAGGCTCTGGTCTTCATATGCCCTCAAAGACCAGTCATTGAAAACAAGTGCCATAAAAAAAGTTGGCATGACCTTGGGAGAGCCCTTCTTTCTGCTGAGCAGTCTCTGATGAGAGTTGGTATTTGAGAGCTGTCTACAGACATCACTCCCAGCAGCAGTAGTAATATATTCTTAACTCTTGAAGGTAGATCTAGCTGGTGCATCCCAGCACAAAGCATGGACAGGAATGCAGCTAACTACAACCTATAGTAGAAAGTGACAGTGTCTTAAGTTTTATAAAAAGACTGTAGATAAACATTATTTATAATACTGAAACTTTTGAAATGACTTAAGGGTTTGAGAAGAAGTGACCAGTTAGACAAATTATGGAATAGCCAGACAATAAAAGATTGTGCAGACATTAAATATCATACTTTTAAAAAATATTTAAGGATATATAAACTGTGTAGTAAATGGTGCTAGGAAAAGGGGCAGCATTCTTTAAAAACTGGAGGGAAATGTACCACCTCAAAACAGTGGTCATCTCTGGATGGGATTAATAGTCCTCTGTTATTTTTTTTTTCTGTTTTTCTAAATCTTTATAATTAAAGTGCATTTGCTTTCATAATCAGATAAATAACTTTTTGAAAGGGATGCAATGAAATATTATTTTCTTTCCATTTTTCAGATACTTGCATCCAGAAGGATTGCCCTCTGACTACACAATGAGTTTTCTATTCCGGATTCTTCCTGACACTCCAGAGGAGCCATTTGCTCTTTGGGAGATTTTAAATAAAAATTCTGACCCATTGGTTGGAGTCATTTTAGATAGTAAGTATATTCATTTATATGTTTGCACATACATGTATGAGTAATGTATATGGCGTGCCATCTTGCCTGTTTTGTGAATGCTAGACCCTTGAACAACGTGGGTTTGAAATGCATGAGTCCATTTCTACAAGGATATTTTTTTTTTGATAAATGTGGTACAATACTGTAAATGTATTTTCCTTATAATTTTCTTAATAACATTTTATTTTCTCTAGCCTACTTTATTGTAGGAATATAATATATATATATAATATATAATACATATAATATACAGAATATATGTTGATCAACTGTTTATGTTATAAGTAAGGCTTCTGGTCAGCAACAGGTTATTAGTAGTTAAGATTTGGGGAGTCAGAAGTTACATGTGGATTTTCAACTACTTGAGGTGTTGGTGCCCTTAACCCCCACATTGTTCAAGGGTCAACTCTATATTGTAGAATAACTCATTTATCTTAAGCCATGAGTAAATACTAGCAATAAATTATGTAACAGTTGTTTCATTCATTCATCCACGCATTCTTTCAGCATGTATTCACTGAGTTTCTACTATGTGCCAGCACTAGGCTCTGGGATTCAGCAGTGGGCAAGGCATAAAGAGACAATTACTGGGGTAGTAAAAATTGCAGGAAGAGCTAAGTTGATGGTGGGAGGAGTCGGAGGGTTACTGGAGGGGAGGAACGAGAATCATTTTTTGCACATGGATATGATAAGTATAAGATTTTTCTTTTGGGTTCCTTGGCCCAATTCCAATGTGTGTGTTGGGGGGGTATGAGGAGGGTGGAGTTTTACACACAACACCAAGCAGTTCTCAGATACCAGCAGGATGCTGAGAATTCAACGCAGTTCTAGTACTGTCTACCCAGAGATAACATCAAATCCCATAGGTTAAGGGTTCAGTCCCATGAGACTGTGCCCTCCCACCACCCCTTTCAGACTCCAGTTGCAAGCCAGGCTGTTACCTGTGTTTCTGATTGACTGGTTATAAATCAGAGGTTCCCCCCCCCAAAAAAATCAGTCCATCAATTAATCAATCAGAGATTTCTCTGAGCTCTTCTTGGGCTTGATTAATTTGCTAGAATGGCTCACAGAACTTAGAGAAACATTTTGTTTGCTAGATTACTGCTTTATTATAAAAGGATATAACTCAGGAGGAGCCTGCTGGAAGAGATGCTTAAGGCAAAGTATGTGGGAAGAGGCACAGAGGGTCCATCCCTCTCCAGGCAAGCCACCCTCCCTAGTCCCCAAGTATTCAGCAACCCAAAAGCTCTCTGAACCCCATCCTTTGTATTTTTATTGAGGCTTCGTTAAATAGGCATGATTCATCAAATTATTGGCCATTGGCAACCGAACTCAATCTCTAGCTACTCTCCACTCCCTCGAACTCCGGGAAAGAACTGGAATTGAAAGTTCCGGCCTGGTGATGGGTATTAAAGAGGGCACGTACTGAATGGAGCACTGGGTGTTATACGCAAACAATGAGTCATGGAACACTACATCAAAAACTAATGATGTAATGTAAGGTGATTAACATAACATAAAAAAAAAAGTTCCAACCCTCTAATCACAGGGTTGGTTCCCTTGGCAACCAACGAGCCCCCTCCACACTTAGGTTACAGGGCTTTCTAAAAGTCACCTTATTAACATAACAAAAACATCTTTATAGCTCTTATCACAGAAAATTCCAAGTGTTTTAGGAGCTGTGAGCCAGGAACCAGGGACCAAGACCAAATTGTATTTTTCATATATATTTGAATGACCAAATATATATTTCTTATAAATTGCAAGATCACAATGCCTAGTTCATATCCCAGAAAAAAGGCCAGATTTGCAGCAGCATATTTTGGGAAGAATTCTAGGATGGGGATATACATTTGCAATTGTATATGTGTCTGGAAAGAGAATAGGTCTGAAGACTGGGACAGTCCATTGTTTGGAGGTTGGAAAGATGAGGGGAACCAGTGAAGGAAGCTTCTCGATCACATGCTCTTGGATGTCACACATGGTAATCATTTAAGAGGATCGTCAAGTTTTCAGTTAATGTCACTGAGTTTTCTAAATACCTTTTTTGTTTAGGATTCCAATCAAGCTAGGAACCAAAATGTAGTCGCTATTGTTAGGTGCTAACTCACATATTTGGATAAGGAATGTATTTAACATTTAAGCTTATCTCCAACTAGTATTTGTTTGTTTGTTTTTTTAAGATTTTATTTATTTATTTGACAGAGCGAAAGAGCACAAGCAGGGAGAGCAGCAGAGGGAGAGGAAGAAGCAGGCCCCCTGCCGAGCAGGGAGCCCGATGCGGGACTCCATCCCAGGACCCTGGGATCATAACCCGAGCCGAAGGCAGATGCTTAACCATCTGAGCCACCCAGGCACCCTCCAGCTAGTATTTGTAAAAGGACTTTTCAGTACATGGAAATGAATCAACAACTAAATATGATATTGTGAAAGCATTTTGCATCCATACTGAAACTAAGGGAAAGCTGTAGATTAAAAGGGTATAAATAATTAACTCCATATTCACATGGGACTTGAAAACAAAGAAATCTCTCGAAATGATTAAGACTAGCTTATTCCCAGGCACCTGGGTGACTCAGTTGGTTAAGTGTCTGACTCTTGGTTTTTGGCTTAGGTCATGATCTTGGGTTCTGGAATGGAGCCCCACATCAGGCTCCATGCTCAGCAGGAAGTCTGCTTCTCTGTCTCTCCCTGTGCCCCTCCCACCCCCACACGGTCACACTCTTGCACGCTCTCTCTCTCTCTAAAATGAATAAATAAAATCTTTAAAAAAAAGACTAATTTATTCCCTTTGAAATCACAGTGAATAATTAAATTGTAACCTAGGAATTAGTTAGTGAAAAAATATTCTTTTTTTTTTCTTTTTTGTAATTCCTTGTCCTGAAGATTAGGAAGATTTAGTTTGTGGATTTAGTTTGTTCATAATAAAAGTCATATTGGGATACCACTTTGGGGGTGGTATAAGTTGCATGTCCTGGAAAAGTTGGTTGCTCCAGGGGTTAATAAAGCAAAGGGTTTGGTTTCTAGGTCTTAAAATAGGATTAACTTTATTCTCCCTTTTTTTTTCTGCTTCTGCTCCCAGCTTTAGACAACCATCTCCCGGGAGGGTATTGGGGATGAGAGTATAGGCAAGTAAGTCCAGAGGAAGAATATGTGTAGGGGTCCTTACTTCACTATCATCACCACATGATTAAGTCAGTTAATTGGCCAACTGAAAGCCTGGGGCAACCCAAGGACTATAGATCATTTCCTTCCTTACTTATCATTTTGTTCTAAACACAGCCTCTGCCTTGACTTGAATTTTATAAAAATTATTTACCCATTATAATACTTTCTAAACTGTTTTTGTTTTTCTTTGATTAGATGGTGGTAAAACCTTAACGTATTTCAACTATGACTACAGTGGGGATTTTCAAACTGTTACTTTTGAAGGACCTGAGATTAGGAAAATTTTCCATGGTAGCTTTCACAAGGTGAGTAATGCCTTATATACATATACTCCTTATTCTGTTTGCTTTGTGCAAAGCAACAGAGATATACATTTTTTATTCTATTTGTTGTGGGCCAAGCAACAGAGAAGTGTAAAATAAATCCCATAGTGCTTTGGATTTCATATTTCAACTGGAGTAAGCTTCTTCCAACTTGGTAGTTCTAAGATGCGACCACAAAGTGTGCATTTTTACCAGGTACCCCAAGAGATGCTGATAGAAGTGGTCCAGGTTCACACTTTGAGTAACAGTGTAATAGAGGAGACTACACTACTAGGAGGACAGTTGTTAATTCGCCACATTATGTGTGATGTGGAAAGGATTGCTGGTCTACCCAGCCACCAGTGAAGATGAAAGCACAATCAACCAATTCATGTTAGTTTGTAGAAGATAGTTTGTACTGATATATTTATATATATACAGACAGCCCATCACTACCATTATAAAAATTATTCTGAGCAGGGATTTTGTAAAGCCTGACTATAGTTTTTATTTTTACCTGGTATTTGTGACAGAACTCTGTTCCTTACGACTTCATATGTCTGAAACAGTTTTGGTGATCACTAGAGTAGCCATGCTTCCTTCCAACATGTATGGTTTCCTTTGTGTTTAGCAAATGATCCCACTGATCTCTGGGCTGTTAAGTAATGTTAAGTAAGTAACTTGCCAGCGCTGCATGTAAAGCAGAACATTTATAAGTGGTGCTGCAAATAACCTTGCCTCTTGATCCTCCCTTCTGTGTGTTGAGTGAAGGAAGGGATGCTGCAGAGCAGTCTTCATCTTGGCTTCTGTCTCCTGACCTAGAACATGGTCAAGTCCATCTAATTTACACATGGTTGCTACTTTCTGGGGTCTTGAATACCCTCTCTGCATAAGAACAACTATATACCAAGATCCTTAATCTTTTTTGCGCAAGAAAAGTTACATACAAAAATTTTGTTGTTGTTGTTTAGTAGGACCGTACAACCAGAAGTATAATATCTTAAGACCACAAGATGCACGTAGAGATTTATTAGTTCATGGTTCAAAATAATCCCATTAGCATCTCTTTGTGGAGATATTGTCATTTACTCACCAAGTTCCTCTTGTCTTGAAACAATTCTTTCTTGGTTAAGCAGAGTCTATTGCAAAGTAGTCAAGAAAAATTATAAGGGAGATGTAAGATTTCATAAGTGTTAAAAACATATTGCTATCATAACATAAATGTGTAATTATCATTCCGAAGAATCATTTATGAGTCTTAGGTGCATGATAAGCTTTACTCACCTTACTGGAAGATCTTAAAGACCTTATAAGTAAGAGTCATTAAAAATCCAGTTTTAAATTTATAAAAACCTTCCAGTTTTTTAAAGTTATTAAAAAAAAAAGCCTTCTTCTACTCTTTTCAGTACTGTTAATAAAGCCAAACAACCAGACTAACCAAAAAGAAAAGGCTTACCATGTAGTAAACTACTCCATTAATAGATATACTAATTGAAAATCTTGATGCAAATTCAATATGTAGAGATCAAATTTGATTTGCTCATAGAATTGTATTTAATTGAATACATTACCTTAGTTTCTTGTTTTTCAGTTGGCTTTAATTTCTACACTTTGAATATGAAGTGTGACCCCAAGGTCTTTCAAAAAGTTGATAATTGTATGAACAGATCCTTAAATGCAATTAAATAAGCAAAATATTTTTGAAAAGTTTTCAGTGTCTCCTGTTGTAAAGCAAAAGTTGTTTGAAAAGAAAAACTTGAGTATCTCCCCACAAGTAAATGGTTCTTGAAGCATGAATATTATATACAAGGTTGTCTAGCACCCAGCATGAAAATTTCTGTAATTTGTAATAATGAAAAGTATTCCAAGTTTCAAAAACGTATGAGTCAAATTAGATCCTTCTAAATGATCATAAGAGAGATGTTAATAGGAAGGAAGTAATGTGGGGGATTTACTCCAGCAGTGTTTCTCCAGTTGAATAATGGTTTAACTCCTCTTCGAAGGAAAAAGAATTCTCAAGAGCCTCTACTGTTGACTTAAATTATTTTTATCATGATTTAACATAAAACATTAAATGAAAATTGATATACATCCTTATGCTTTCAGTTCCTATGCAACTATGAAACAAAAATAAAGATCGAATAAAACCAATAATGTTGGGGCGCCTGGGTGGCTCAGTCGTTAAGCGTCTGCCTTCGGCTCAGGTCATGATCCCAGGGTCCTGGGATCGAGCCCCGCATCGGGCTCCCTGCTCCATGGGAAGCCTGCTTCTCCCTCTCCCGCTCCCCCTGCTTGTGTTCCCTCTCTCGCTGCGTCTCTCTCTGTCAAATAAATAAAACCTTTAAAAAAAAAAAAAAAAAAAAAAAAAAAACCAATAATGTTAATGGGACACCTGGGTGGCTCAGTTGGTTAAGTGTCTGACTCTTGGTTTCAGCTCGGGTCATGATCTCAGGGTTCTGAAATCCAGCCCCCTGTCAGGCTCCCTGCTCAGCGGGGAGTCTGCTACTCCACTCTCTCTCTCTTTGCCCCTCCCCCTGCTCATGCACTCTTTCTCTCTCTCTCTAAAATAAATAAATCTTAAAAAAACCAATAAAGTTAAAAGTAATATTATTTTAATATGAAAGATGATGTTTCACTGATATTGACCTCTGCTCACAATGCAAATACATTACTAGCTGCTATAACTCCCGTAACTATTGCCTAGTACCTTTTTTCTTTGAACTAACATACCTTCCCTTATGTAGCTATTTGTACCTTTTTTTGGCTTTCACTTAATGTGAAATCATTATTTGCCTATTAATTCCACTCTTTGAGCTCCCGAAAAAAGTAGCCTTCCACAAAAAAGAAATACCCACGAGGCAAACACCATCATAAATTGAAACGCATTTATAAGCACTGAAATTTCATGGCAGAACTTGCTTACAATGTGGTTCATTTAAAATATGCTTACCTTTGACTCTCACCTCCAGAATAACACACATTTTTACAAATCCTCACAAAGAATGTGTAGACTCCTGAATATATTACCATAGACATGCAGATTCTAGAAATTTCACTTTGAGAAAACTGTACCACACATTAAGGCAAAGAGCTTTATTTCTTTTGGTCCTGGAGTCACCAGAAAGCATTCCTCTTCCCTTTCAGATTCTAGATCTCCTGTCTTCATCTTAACTTAAATAAATATTATCAAAATGTGGTTTGCCAACAACTGGTAGTACCGTACAAAGCTTTTGCTGGTAAATCACTTAGCATTTTTTGTTTTAATATTTTGGTGTTCATTTTAATGTGCATTCAGAAAAGGCCACACTAATCCTGTCACTTCAGGATCTTGCTGCTTTAGATGAATGCTAGATCGTGATTCCTTTCAAAGTTATTAAAAAGTAATTTCAAAGTAAATAAAAATAGAAGTGCTACCTGAATGTGGGACAATCATGGTGATGGTAAATGTAGAACCTCTCACTTCTAGCAAAATGCATAGTGATAGAATTCCTTCTCTTGCCTGCTTTTTAGTGACGAGTCATGCAAGTACATAAGTTTGATTGATATTTCTTCCTACTTCCTATCTCCTAAAACATCTTTACTTTTACCCAGATACACATTGTTGTCAGCAAGACTTTGGTCCAAGTGGTTATTGACTGCAAGCATGTGGCTGAGAAGGCAATAAATGCCTCAGCTAATATCACGTCGGATGGTGTTGAAGTCCTGGGAAGAATGGTCAGATCAAGGGGACCAAATGGAAACTCTGCACCAGTAAGTGGATAAACAAGTGGAGCTGTGTTGTTATTATAGAAAAAAAAAGGGTTTTCCAGGGGAAAAATTTGGTAAGAGAATGAATGGATAGATGGGTGGATGATTGGATGATGGCTGGCTGGCTGGATGGCTGGCTGGATAAATGGAAGAATAACAGCCTCTTTAAATGAAATAAAACATTCAAAGTTCTTGGCAGGATACTTCTGCTATATTATAATAAGAATGCTCTGAGAATTAGACTAGTTTATTTTCTAAAGGCATTTAAAAATGCAAATAGTAAAATACTTATCAAAAGACTTATGGAATAAAAAGTTTGCTAATGAGAATCAAAACTGTAAATCAGAACTCTAAGCAAATATAAATTCATGCAAAATATGTGACTATTATACATAGTACACACAGGAAATTTATTTAAGTTTCTCAGTTGGGTTAGATTTGGGCATTATTAAACTAGATTTTTGTTATTGCTAATGTGAAGTTTACCCTTTAATCATAGATTATTTAAGTAACAAATCATTCTAAGATAATATATTTTTCATCATATAACAGAATTTAAGACAAGGAGACTTCCAATTGGCAAAGAAATCACATTCTTTTCTCTCACTACCCACAAAAAAAGAATAGTGTACACAAGCTTTTGTTTTAACACCACGTGTTCACAGCTAATTAGCAATGTTCTCTAATTTGAGTCATTTCATAATTAGAACCAATTAGCCTGGAGGGCATTTTATTTTTGTAAATAATTCCAACTATTTTAATGAACATTTCTATGTAACAGAATCATCAGGTTAATTATGAGTCACTATTACTGTCTTGTGCTTTCTAGATCTGTAACACTAGCCAGCTATATGGAACTGGAGAATGCCCTGATGGTTCTGAGTCTTTTTAAGTTGAAGATCACTTTGTACAAATGAAATCTTCTAGTATGTCAAATAAATAAATAAGATTGAAACAGACCCATGCTAATTGAATGGGAGAGAGGACATGGAGTATCAGGTTACCCCATCCTCCAAAGGTCCCTAAGGGAACTTCAAGGAGCATGGTTCTAAGTCCACTTCTACTATGACCCATTCACTTTATATACCTGCAAACAGTCCCAGAGTGGTAAAGTGATTTACTTTGGGACATTTCACTATTTAGTGGCATTTCTCTTTGTGGTACAATACAAGGGAAATCCTTGTGTACATAGGGGAGCATTAATGCTTTCAGACTTTGATAGATGTGTGCTAGGTTAACACTTAGCTTTGATGTATCTTTTTTTTTTAAATTTAATTTTATTATGTTATGTTATTCACCATGCAATGCATCATTAGTTTTTGATGTAGTGATCCACGATTCATTGTTTTCGTATAACACCCAGGGCTCCATGTAGTATGAGCCCTCCTTAATACCCATCACTGGGCTAACCCATCCCCCCCCAAAAAACCCTCACTTTGTTTCCTGGAGTCCATAGTCTCTCATGGTTTGTCTCTCCCTCTGATTTCCACTGCTTCATTTTTCCCTTCCTTCTCCTAGTGTCCTCCATGCTCTTCCTTATGTTCCACAAATAAGTGAAACCATATGATAATTGACTTTCTCTGTTTGACTTATTTCACTTAGCATAATCTCCACCAGTCCCATCCATGTTGATGTACATGTTGGGTATTCATCCTTTCTGATGGCTGAGTAATATTCCATTGTATATATGGACCACATCTTCTTTACCCATTCATCTGTTGAAGGGCATCTCGGCTCTTTCCACAGTTTGGCTATTGCGGACATTGCTGCTATGAACATTGGGGTGCATATGGCCCTTCTCTTCACTACATCTGTGTCTTTGGGGTAAATACCCAGTAGTGCAATTGCTGGGTCATAGGGTAGCTCTGTTTTTAATTTTCTGAGGCACCTCCACACTGTTTTCCAAAGTGGCTATACCAACTTGCATTCCCACCAACAGTGTAAGAGGGTTCCCCTTTCTCCACAACCTCACCAACATTTTTGTTTCTTTCCCTGTCAATTTTTGCCATTCTAACTGGTGTAAGGTGGTATCTCATTGTGGTGTTGATTTGAATTTCCCTAATGGCTAATGATGATGAACATTTTTCATGTGTCTGTTAGCCATTTGTATGTCTTCTTTGGAGAAGTGTCTGTTCATGTCTTCTGCCCATTTTTTGACTTGATCATTTGTTTTTTGGGTGTTGAGTTTGAGAAGTTCTTTATAGATCTTTGATACCAGCCCTTTATCTGTAGTGTCATTTGCAAATATCTTCTCCCATTCTGTGGGTTGCCTCTTTGTTTTGTTGACTGATTCCTTTGCTGTGCAGAAGTTTTTATCTTTTTTTTTTTTAAGATTTTATTTATTCATTTGACAGAGACAGCGAGAGAGGGAACACAAGCAGGGGGAGTGGGAGAGGGAGAAGCAGGCTTCCCGCTGAGCAGGGAGCCTGATGCGGGGCTCAATCCCAGGACCCTGGGATCATGACCTGAGCCGAAGGCAGACGCTTTAATGACTGAGCCACCAAGGTGCCCCCAGAAGTTTTTATCTTGATGAAGTCCCAAAAGTTCATTTTGCTTTTGTTTCACTAGCCTTTGGAGATGTATCTTGAAAGAAGTTGCTGTGGCCGATGTCAAAGAGGTTACTGCCTATGTTCTCCTCTAAGATTTTAATGGATTCCTTTCTCACATTGAGGTCTTTCATCCATTTTGAGTTTATCTTTGTGTGTGGTGTTAGAGAATGGTGGAGTTTCATTCTTCTGCATGTGGCTGTCCAATTTTCCCAGCACCATTTATTGAAGAGACTTGTCTTTTTTCCATTGCATATTTTTTCCTGCTTTGTCGAAGATTATTTGACCATAAAGTTGAGGGTCCATATGTGGACTCTCTATTCTGTTCCATTGGTCTATATGTCTGTTTTTGTGCCAGGACCATGCTGTCTTGGTGATCACTGCTTTGTAATATAGCTTGAAATCGACAATGTGATGCCCCCAGCTTTGTTTTTCTTTTTCAAAATTTCCTTGGCGATTTCGGGTCTTTTCTGATTCCATACAAATTTTAGGATTGTTTGTTCCAGCACTTTGAAAAATGTCATTAGAATTTTGATCGGGATGGCACTGAAGGTATAGATGGTTCTGGGTAGCATAGACATTTTAACAATGTTTATTCTTCTGATCCATGAGCATGGAATGTTTTCCCATCTTTTTGTGTCTTCTTCAATTTCTTTCATGAGTGTTCTGTAGTTCCTAGAGTATAGATCCTTTACCTCTTTGGGTAGGTTTATTCCGAGGTATCTTATGGTTTTTGGTGCTATTGTAAATGGAATCGTTTCTCTAATTTCTTTCTACAGTTGCATTGTTAGTGTATAAGAAAGCAACTGATTTCTGTGCATTGATTTTGTATCCTGCCACATTACTGAATTGCTGTATGAGTTCTAGTAATTTGGGGGTGGAGCCTTTTGGGTTTTCCACATAAAGTATGTCATCTGTGAAAAGAGAGAGTTTGACTTCTTCTTTGCCAATCTGAATACCTTTTATTTCTTTTTGTTGTCTGATTGCTGTTGCTAGGACTTCTAGTACTATGTTGAACAATAGTGGTGAGAGTGGGCATCCTTGTCGTGTTCCTGATCTTAAGGGAAAGGCTCTCAGCTTTTCCCTGTTGAGGATGATATTCGCTGTGGGTTTTTCATAGATGGATTTTATGAGCTTGAGGAATGTTCCCTCTATCCCTATACTCTGGAGAGTTTTAATCAGGAAAGGATGTTGTATTTTATCAAATGCTTTTTCTGCATCAATTGAGAGGACCGTATGGTTCTTCTCCCTCCTCTTATTAACATGTTCTATCACATTGATTGATTGCAAATGTTGAACCACCCTTGCATCCCAGGGATAAATCCCACTTGGTCATGGTGGATGATCCTTTTAATGTACTGTTGGATCCTATTAGCTAGGATTTTGTTGAGAATTTTGGAATCCATATTCATCAGGGATATCGGTCTGAAATTCTCCTTTTTGATGGGATCTTTGCCTGGTTTGGGGATTAAGGTAATGGTGGCCTCATAGAATGAGTCTGGAAGCTTTCCTTCTGTTTCTATCTTTCGAAACAGCTTCAGTAGAATAGGTGTTATTTCTTCGTTGAATGTTTGATAGAATTCCCCAGGGAATCCATCAGGCCCTGGACTCTTGTTTTTTGGGAGGATTTTGGTCACTTCTTCAATCTCGTTACTGGTTATTGGCCTATTCAGGTTGGCAATTTCTTCCTGTTTCAGTCTTGGGAGTTTATAGGTTTCCAGAAAGGCATCCATTTCATCCAAGTTGCTCAATTTATTGGCATATAGTTGTTGATAATAATTTCTAATAACTGTTTCTATTTCCTTGGTATTAGTCGTGATCTCTCCCCTTTCATTCATAATTTTATTTTTTTATTTATTTTTTATTATGTTATGTTAATCACCATACATTACAACATTAGTTTTTGATGTAGTGTTCCATGATTCATTGTTTGCATATAACACCCAGTGCTCCATGCAGAACGTGCCCTCTTTAATACCCGTCACCAGGCTAACCCATCCTCCCACCCCTCTCCCCTCTAGAACCCTCAGTTTGTTTTTCAGAGTCCATAGTCTCTCATGGTTCGTCTTCTCCTCCGCTTCCCCCCCTTCATTCTTCCCCTCCTGCTATTTTCTTCTTCTTTTTTTTTTTTTTTGACATATAATGTATTATTTGTTTCAGAGGTACAGGTCTGTTTCATAATTTTATTAATTTGAGTCCTTTCTCTTTTCTTTTGGATAAGTCTGGCCAGTGGTTTATCGATCTTTTTAATTCTTTCAAAGAAGCAGCTTCTCGTTTCGTTGATCTGATCTACTGTGTTTCTGGTTTCTAATTCATTGATCTCTGCTCTAATCTTAATTATTTCTCTTCTAATGGGTGGCTTAGGCATTGTTTGTTGCTTCTTCTCTAGTTCTTTAAGGTATAAAGTTAGTTGGTGAATTCAGGATTTTTCTATTTTTTTGAGTGAGGTTTGGATGGCTATGTATTTCCCCCTTAGGACTGCCTTTGTAGTATCCCATAGGTTTTGGACCGATGTGTTTTCATTCTCATTGGTTTCCATGAATTGTTTAAGTTCTTTGATTTCCTGGTTGACCCAAACATTCTTGAGCAGAATGGTCTTTAGCTTCCAAGTGTTTGAATTTCTGCCAAATTTTTTCTTGTGATTGAGTTCCAGTTTTAAAGCATTATGGTCTGAGAATATGCAGGGAATAATCTCAATCTTTTGGTATCAGCTGAGACCTGAGTTGTGACTCAGTATGTGGTCTATTCTGGAGAAAGCTCCATGTGCACTTGATAAGAGTAAGTATTCTGTTGTTTTAGGGTAGAATGTTCTGTATATATCTATGAGGTCCATCTGGTCCAGTGTGTCATTCAAAGCTCTTGTTTCTTTGTTGATTTTCTGCTTAGATGATCTGTCTATTGCTGAGAGCGGAGTATTGAGCTCTCCTACAATTAACGTATTGTTGTCAATATGACTTTTTATTTTGGTTAACAGTTGGCTTATGTAGATGACTGCTCCCATGTTGGAGACGTAGGTATTTACAATTGTTAGATCTTCTTGTTGCATAGACCCTTTAAGAATGATATAGTGCCCTTCTGTGTCTCTAACTACAGTCTTTAGTTTAAAATCTAATTTGTCTGATATAAGAATTGCTACCCCAGCTTTCTTTTGAGGTCTGTTGGCATGGAAGATGGATCTCCATCCCTTCACTTTCAGTCTGGATGTATCTTTAGGTTCAAAATGAGTCTCTTGGGCGCCTGGGTGGCTCAGTTGGTTAAGCGACTGCCTTCGGCTCAGGTCATGATCCTGGAGTCCCTGGATCGAGTCCCGCATCGGGCTCCCTGCTCGGCAGGGAGTCTGCTTCTCCCTCTGACCCTCCTCCCTCTCATGCTCTCTGTCTCTCATTCTCTCTGTCTCAAATAAATAAATTAATTAAATAAAAAATCTCAAAATGAGTCTCTTGTAGACAGCATATGGATAGGTCCTGTCTTTTTATCCAATCTGCAACCCTGTGCTGTTTTATGGGAGCATTTAGGCCGTTCACACTGAGAGTGATTGTTGAAAGATATGAATTTATTGTCATCATGTTGCCTGTGAAAACCTTGTTTTTATAGATTGTCCCTGTAAATATCTGTTCTATATCACTCTTGGAGTCTTTCTCCTTTTATAGAACCCCCCCTTAATATTTCTTGCAGGACCAGCTTAGTGGTCACATATTCTTTCAGTTTCTGCCTGTCTTGGAAGCTCTGCATCTCTCCATCCATTTTAAATGACAGCCTTGCTGGGTAAAGTATTCTTGGCTGCATGTTCTTCTCGTTTAGTACCCTGAATGTGCTTGCCAGGCCTTTCTGGCTTGCCAGGTCTCTGTGGATAGGTCTGACGTTATTCTGATGTTCCTCCCTCTGTACGTAAGGAATCTCTTCCCCCTAACAGCCCTTAAGATGGTTTCCTTGGTTCTAAGATTTGTGAGTTTTACTATTATATGCTGGGGTGTTGGCCCATTTTCCTTGATCTTGGGAGGGGTCCTCTCTGCCTCTAGAACACGAATATTTGTTTCATTCCCCAGATTAAGGAAGTTCTCAGCTACAATTTGCTCAAATATATCTTCTAGTCCTCTCTCTCTCTCCACCCCTCAGGGATCCCAATAATTCTGACATTGGAACATTTCATGGTGTCACTTACTTCTCTGATTCTATTTTCATGGATTTTGAGTTGTTTCTCCTGGCCTCCTCTTTTCTCTTCTTATCTATTAATTGGTCTTCTAGATCACTAATTCGTTATTCTGCCTCGCTTACCCTAGCTGTTAGATTATCTGATTAGATTGGATCTCATTAATAGCATTTTTAAGTTCTGCCAATTCAGCTTTCATTTCTGCCCTTAGAGACTCTATATTGCCATTAATTGATTTCTCCATTCTAGGTATTGTCTTCACAATTGCTACCCTGAATTCCATCTCTGACATCTTGGTATATCTGAGTCCATTTGTAAATCTGTGGCATAAATCACAGTCTTTGAGTCTTTCCTATTTTGGGGGTTCCTCCTCCTACTCATTGTGTTGAGGGATGGCTGAGAGAAAGTTTGGAGTCCAAATTATTGACCACAACCCAAGCAAGATGCACCTGTTTTATAGGGACCTTAGGGTTACTGGCCTCTTCTTTTCCCAGCCTGTTTTCTGTGGGAGGGGCCTGCCGCGCTGTTATTCAGGCAACCCTGTTTGGGCAGAGTTGCCCTGCCCCCTGTGGCGGGGCATGGGCTCAGTGGAAACCAGCTTTTTGTGGCTTTTGTTCCCTGGTGGCTTTCCCTGGCAGCTATCTGAGTCTCTTCCGCGAGTCAGAGCAGAAGAGACCGTTTCCAACCCTCTGCCTCAGAGCAGAGAGATTGTAGTCTGTTCTTCAGTGAGCTGTCCAGGTCATACTATCTCTGTTTCTGTCTGTGCTGCTATAAACTGCAGCGTCCTGTGTTGTGCACCCCTCAGCAGCGCTCCCAGTCCTCACCTCCAGGTCAGGGCACGTCTCTGCCCTTTGTGCTTCCAAAACCGCCAGCTGCCCCCAGAGTGCACGCATGGCCCCACCGCTCTGGGTTTTCATCAGGGGGACTGCCCTAAAGTCCTTTCCCCCCAGCTACCAGTCTGCAAGTCTGTGCCCCATCCCCAGTGCAGGAGGCTATCACTCATTGGCGGTGTAGGATCCCAAGGGCTTGGCTCCCTCCCCCTGCCATTTATCCTCCAATATCTGCCCGTGGAATCATGGCTTCCCACTTTGTACCTTGAAACCAACCGCCTGCGATATTCTGTTTATAGAGATCCAGATCTATATTCTTACATCACAGGCTGATTTCGTGGGTGTTCAGAGTGGTCTGGTAGATATCCAGCTCAATTCTGGGAACCGGTTGGAATAGGGTCCCCTACTCCTCTGCCATCTTTTTCTTGATGTATCTTTAAAAGTACTTTTGTTTTAACTTACCTTTGGAGAACCCACGGAATAGATGTTTGGAAAGAGAGAATATAAAAGCTATGGAAGGCTTTCTTGTTTTCAGTTATGGTAAGGGACTTTTAAGAATGTTTACATTATAACCCTTTCATGAGGATGGTGCCAAAAGTGAAGAAGGAAGCCCCTTCTCCTCCCAAAGCCAAAGCTTAGAAGGCAAAGAAACTGGTGCTGAAAGTTGTCCCCCCCCCCACACACACAGAAACATCCACAAAAGATTTACATGTCCCCTACCTGCTGAGGGCCCAAGGTGCTGCATTTCTACAGGCAGCCCAAATATCCTTGAAAGAGCGCCCCTAGAAGAAACAAGCTTGACTACTATGCCATCCTCAGGTTCCCTCTGACCACCAAGTCAGCCATGAGGAAAATAGAAGACAACATACTTGTCTTCATTGTAGATGTCAAGGCCAGCAAGTACTAGATCAAACGGGCTGTGAAGGAGCTCTGTGACATTGTCGTGGCCAAGGTCAGTACCTTGATCAAGCCCAGTGGAGAGAAGAAAGCATATGTTTGGCTCCTGACTATGATGCTTTGAATGTTGCTGACAAAATTGGGATCACTAAACTGAGTCCAGCTGTTGGATCTAAATATAAATATTTTCACTATCAAAAAAAGAATGTTTACATTATATCGAGGAGTTGTCAAGTCTTAATGTTTTGTATTTCATGCTGATTAAGAAACACACCAACTTCTGCTTCACATAAAAGACTTTTATGATAGCACACTCCAGAATTTATAAGGCTCCATAATTAGCAAACTAGGGATTATTTTGTAGGGATAAATGGATGTATATAGATGGATGCTTCGATGGATGAATGAATAGGCTCCAATTTAAGAAAGAGAAACAATTCTAGGTGTTTGAAATTCTGGGCCCAAATCACTTAGTATTAATATTATTATTATTTTTTTAGAAATAATGCATATAAAATCCCTGACACTTAGTAGCATTCGATGAAGAGCAGCTATTCCTGAAGGATGTTAATATTACCTTCTCCATCTCACCTTTTCTAAACCTCTAATGCTTAACACTTGATTATTTGTAGCCATCTATTATTTTCTTGCTCTTCTGAATATTTTCATTTTGCCTCTAAGCCAGAGTATAAATCTTAAAATAGAAACCAGGTCATGGTCTTCGTTTACAACTACTACTCCTTCTACCCCACAGTATCTAATAAATTCAGATGAACAGGTCAAGTTCTCAAGAAACACTTGATAGAAATTAAATAGAATGTCATCTATTTTTCTTAAAACGTTGTTTTGTATGTATTGTATTCCATAGGTGGTATTGATAATAGACAAGTTATATATATATATCCTACCTTCACCTAATTATAATTTGTATTTTAAAATTACAGTTTTATAATTACAATTATATTAATTATATTTCAAAGTATAACCTATGTAATAATGGTACTCCAAATATATGACCAATTAAATATCGTGGAATTTATTTCTGAAAGCAAAAGTGCCTATAGGCTTTAAGTCTACCGGTAATAAATCTTTACTTTGGGGCATGAAAGAAAAGCAATTAAACAGAGCACTCTCTGTGGTAACTTCCAGCCTGTAGTAGACAAAGGGGAATTTATAGAAGTCAATAATTAAAGAGTTCTTTGTAAGGCTACTAAGAACAAAGTTGTGGCTTTTGTTAGAATCTAGAAGTCTACAAAGGATTGCTAAATAGATTTTCAGTCTGCCTACTTATTGAAGAATTTGATTACGTTGAAGTGGATAATATTAGATTAGATCTAAAGAATGTGATTGGAAACTTACTTACTCTTTTGGGTTATTAACTGTTTGAGTCCAAAGCAAGAGAGAAGCTTCAAGTCTTCAGTTTTCAATTTAGAAGTCACAAACTGGTAACATAATCTTGATTTACATCTGTACCCCAATACCGAGCAAAAGGGGACATGTAATGTGCAAGTTTTGGATTATTCCAGGAGTAATTATCATATAAGAGTGATTAGTAGTTTATAGGTCAGCATTCCCTGGCAAATTCAGCAGTGGTTCAAAAAATGCCAGATGATGGGAAAACTAAATATTAAGTCCTTAAAGAAAATAGATTCTTTTTAAACCAAAGTTGAGTGGAGGAGAGATTAATGGATTTAGGGATACAGTAACTACTATATCAAAGTTGCTCACATTTGTAATAAAAACAGCTTGTGTTCAGTAATGCGAGATGTTATAGATAGCAAAGAGTCCCTAGTGGGACTAAGCCAATAAATTGGCTTAATTTAGCCATCAAAACACACATGGGAAGAAACTTAACGACTGTGTTTCTCCTTTCTGTTCTTCTCTCTCCTAAGAATTTTCTTCTACCTTTTCTGATACGTGATGAAATTATAATGCTGCCAGAGATGATCTTAGAAATATTTTGAGCTTCTGGCGTGTGATCACGTTCTTAGTGTCTTTCTTTCCCATTTCAAATCTAACACTTTTATGATTATCCAATTGACTTTTGTTTGGGCCTCTGCTATGTAAATAAAAACAAATACAAGTTATGTTACAGAGTTTTTTTATAACAGGACTTACTGAGTTAAAGCTTTTATGTAGGAATCAACAGTAGACTAGTCAATGATGCTATAGAAACAAGTGTTTTTAAACTATAAGAAAATAATCATGTTTTCCTATGATTATATACTTTAATCCTTAAAATGATAATAGTAGCTAATATTTATTGCATGCCTGCGATGGACCAGGCAGTGTGTGCTTTTCTGAGATTATCTTGTTTAATCTTCCAATAACCACAGGAAGAGACACTTAATATTATCCACACTTTATAGATTCAAAAACTGAGACTTGAAGAAGTTAGAGAGGGATCCCCTTTCAAAACGTGAGGAAAATAAGATATGAGACTGTATCTGACTTGCACAGAGATACCTGCCTACCATGCTAAGCTCTCTTCCACTGGGTCAGGCTGATCATTAAGGAACTTAAAGCAGAGGAGGGAGTTTGGTCTGTGTGTATGCCCTGTCTGTTCCCTGACATGTTCAGAGACACCATTATTTCAGTTCTGACCTTGAAAGTAAATGCAATCAAAATGTTCCCCCACAAAGTATGCCTACACCTAAACATTTTAATGACTACCAATAGGTACAATGGCTGTTAATTTCCATCTCTTCATTGAATTAGTGCCCTTATGGTTTCCCCTAAATTCAATAAATTGAAAGCAAGTAAAAACACCATGTTGAATAGCTGGGAAGGAGTAGATGCTTAATAAATCTTAGCTTTGAGATGGGGTCAATAAAAGTTAAACACCAAATTAAAGCAGAAGGTGGCCAACGTCCTCCGTGCTCTTTCTCCAGTATTCCTGTGCAATGTAAATCTCTCTAAATATTTGTATAATTTTAGGTATAGCTTGACTTCAAATTACAAGCTTAATTATGCTATGCTGGAGAAAAATCAGAGGATAAAATATGGTAATGAGTGGAAAGTTGAGCCAGGCTACATTTTTATTCTCATTCACAGATCACAGTGACTCAATGGATGAGAAATATTTTAATCTTATTTTCATGCTAACATTTGACCCCAAATGACTTGCCTTTTGTGTTACACTCAGAGCAAAAGGTCCAATAATGAAAAACGAGCCTTTGTAATTGGCTAAGCATTCCCTTGGAAGGTATTATAAAAGGTGAAAGTAGGAGCTCATGCATCCCTTTCCTCTTGCTCTCTTTTTCGCACATGTATTTTTTATAATGTTCAGTTAGAAAGGAAAGAAGTTACAAAAAGTAAAAAGAGTCTGACTCTTGCTCATTTTGAACTGCATTGTCTTGCATTTTCAGACACTCAAATATAAAATCTTTTGACATGTCTGTACTGTTTCCTACATAATTTCTCTACAAATATGTATGTCATTACTTTTGGAATAAAAGCCAGAGGGTTTTTTTAATCAAGCCCCGGAAATGTGCCTTGGAAAGAAGTCCCTAAATAATGGCTGAGGAATCTAAGCTATTACGAATGCAAAACAATTATGAATAAATTTGTTGTATCCACACACACAAACACAAAAGGCTGCTGACTTCATCAAACTTGAAAAAGAAAAGGCAACCCACAAGCATTCCTCAAATGATAGTATTGGCTTCATTCAGCACTTAGTAGGCATTCAACCCCTTGAATAAATAAGATGAACTCAGAAGGATCGCAGTAACTCAATGGGACGTAAGTTTAGCCAAAGGTGTGTATGTAGACATCATAGTGTTTTAGGCGATTAGGTGGTAAATGTTATTTGAAAAACTTCAAGAAAACCTGGTCCTTACTGGGGCTAATGAAAGTCCTTTCCTTTACATGCATCTTTCCATTCAATAAAATGCTTTTACACTGAGGGCTCTATTCAGAAATGGGGAATTTCTTAATGGATGAATGACTTAGATTGAACTGGATCTATCTAATACTGTCATAATGGGCCCCATTTAATAAATGCCCCCAGACAAATGGCATTGTAAAGTTAGTTAGGCTGGGGTATCTGCATTTTAAACATTAGACCAAAGATCCTTTCACTGCAAAATGAACTACAAGAAAATGAAACACGCTATTCAAATCCCAACCAGATCTCCAATTTCAACACGTGCTTACGTTTCTTAGGTTCTTTGTTCCCAGGTCGCAATCTGCAGAATGGGGTTGGCATTACTTATTATATATACCTCATAGTGGTGATCTAAAGATTGTATGATACAAGCAAAGTCCTTAAGATAGTGCCTGGCACATTGTAGTTTTTCAGCAAATGCCCACTGCTATTGTTGCCATTATTTGCTTAGATTTTTCTCAACCAAAGTATTAAACAGATACGATTATTGTGGAAACAAACTACTGTTATATTTCTGCCCTCAGTACGCATTACTTTTATTTAGATTCTACTCTTTTGGCCTTTGTATTCTATTCTTCTGCACCTTAAAGAATTCAATAATGAAAGGGCTGTACATGCTCCATTAAAATAATATTTAGGGGCACCTGTGTGGCTCAGTTGGTTAAGCATGACCTGATGTGGCTCAGGTTATGATCTCAGGGTCGTGAGATTGAGCCCCACATTGGGTTCTGCGCTCAGACTCATTGGAGTCTGCTTGTCCTTCTCCCTCTGCTCCTCCCCCCTGCTCATTCTCACTCAATAAATAAATAAATAAATAAATAAATAAATAAATAAATAAATAAATAAAATCTTTAAATAATAATACTTATTATTTATAATAACTATATTCTAGGCACTGTTATACATATTTCCCTACATTAACTCATTTTACTGTTATACCTACTATTATTACACTAATGAATAGCTATTATTAAAGAGCCACTATTATTATATTAATTTTACAAATGAAAACTTGGACTTGAACACATTACATAATTTGTTCAAAATGACTTAGTTTGTGAGAGGAGGATTCGAGGCGTACACCCAGGCAGTCTAGCTCCATAGCTTCCTCACCCCTATGGTCCTTGAAATACTTCTGTTGCTATCGTTCATAAAAATCAGCATCCACATTCCTTAAAAATGTTTTAATTTGAAAAACTTATTTTTTCTTGGTCCAAAAACCTTAAAACCTGAATTTTTAAATTTTATTTTGTTGTATGTTTGCCCTCCACAGACTCCGATATCCTACCTATTGGGAACTTTTTTCTTTAATCTGGAGAAAAAAAAGAGAGGCGAGCCATGCACATATTTCTTCAAACAACTCAATAGTTGTATATAGAAAAAAGCCAACAGAAAAAACACGATGCCTTAATTCATGGATCTGCTTTCAAAATTTAAGCTTTACTTTACTAATCTTGCAAACCTCACTTGGGAAAGCATATTTGCAGCAAAGCACAGTTCTTACATATTACAAGAGAAAGCTTGATTTTCTTCTCTTTACTGTCAGATAGAGCAGGCTCTTCTGTAATGCTGCATGCATTGTGAGTAACTATTTTGTAGTACTTTCTACTTAGGTATTCTCATTTTCATCTACGGGACCCCTGACAGGGATGAGTAGTATTTGGGGGAGAAAATAAGGCACCAAGAAAGGTTCTAGCACTTGCTGAAAACACCACTTGCTAAAGGAAGTTTGTAGATTTAAAATGAAAAGATTCCATCCTTCTCCTAGCTCTGTAATCGGTGACACTTGTAATACTCAAAAATAATATCAGAAGAAACATAATATTAGGATTGGTTGGGTCATGAAGCTAATGTCAGCCCTTAATAATATTATAACGATGTTCCTGTATATTTCAAAGTGTACACTGGGTTTTGCCAACATACATGAGTAGAACAAGACTAATATTTATGGCATGATCAATGGCTTAAATAAAAATACATCAGCACAGATTCTCACAATACCATTTGTGAATTTGTCACAACACTTACAATGTTGTAAACAGCATTCATGTGCCTACCTTTCGCTCCCAGTAAGATCTCTGAGGGCAGGATTTTGGTTTTGTTCATTTTCATATTCTAAAGTTTGATGTAGTATCTGGCTTGCGTTACACACTAAAGAAAAATTTGTTGAATGTATGCATAAGCAATTGAAGTCAGAATTAATTTGACAAGGTTTCATGAATCCCTACTACCTCCCACATACGATGGGGACACAAAGATGAAGTGGTTCTATGTCCTTTGAAGAGCTCACAGTCTAAGGAGGAGTTAATATAAATAACCACACTGCATGGTGGGAGACGTGCCAGGAAAGAGCTACATGGGGTGTTGTGGGGTGGCAGAGGCCTGGTCATGACCATGAGGGCAGAACGGGGCAAGTTTCAACAGGGGTGCTAAGATCCTTCAGGCAGAGATGAGAAGTTGTGATAAATATGGGAGTTTAGAGGTTGGATGGAGTAACTATAGACAAAATCTTAAATCACTGTGTGTCTGAGGAACAAAATCAATTTGATATTGTTAGAATGACTTTATTTACTGTAAAGTTATGTTACAGATGTATCAGTTCTATTACGTGATACAGGATATGAAATCATAATTATAGACGGAGTGTACCTATTTTTTATTGAATGACAATTTTGTTTTAAATTGCAGTTCCAGTTACAGATGTTTGATATTATCTGTTCCACATCATGGGCCAATAGAGACAAATGCTGTGAACTTCCAGGCCTGGTAAGAATTCTTCTTTTATTAGTAGGTCTGTTCTTTATTGAAATGTTCTAAAGTTGTATTTGATTTTCTCTGAAAATTAAATGCTATTTCATAAAACTCATAACAAGGCAATTCATTGTGATGATAATGAAAATCAGAAGAGGTTAAGAAGGAGGCGTGTCTGACATCAGCAGGACACACTGACATGCGTGGCGGGAGTTGCACACCTCCAGGGGGTGCCATCTACACAGAGTCCAGAGGTTCTCAAACTTCCTGGTTCAGGAAACCTTTGGTGTTGCAATAATTTTTTTTATGGTACCACTAAGCCAAAAAAATGCCAAACAATTCCATATATGAATCCATTAGGTCCAAAAATCTTAAGTGTTTATGCTCTAAGAACTCAGTAGCCATATGAAAAAATAATACACATGAATTGAAAGAAGAAAATGGGATTGTTATTTTATTCCTGAATAACCAGAATAACTTAGGAATGGGATGGATGAGCCTGTCAGGAGTACCCAATTTTTCATACGTTGGAATCTGATTGGACATTGCCACCTCACTTCTTTTTCCACATTGATTTTTTCCATGGTAGTTGTTTTGCATCACAGCAACTGCCAGAACCCCAGATTTGCAAGTATATGACATCATCAGAAAAGTATTTCAATATCTAATGTTAAGATCATGATCTACCTTGAGCTAGTGGTTCATAAGAGGTCCAATGGGTGCCGAATATTGCTAATTCTCTTGAGGTTTTAAAATGTTCATGGTGCCCCTGTAAGTTTGCTAAGGTGCCCCAAGGCATCTTGGGACACAGTTCTGAAATTGTAGTCATAATCTGTATAACCTGTGTGATGTTACAGAAAATCAATCTTTTTATCATTATTACTACCAAGTATAACCCAAGCAGGGGGGTTTCCTATAATGAGCTGAAAGCTTTGACTGTTGTCCAACATTTAGAGAAAAGTATATTTGGTATACATGGGCCCTCTGCTCAACATTTCCTGGGTTTCCGTTGTGAACGTTCCAGAGACAGAGATTATTTTCCACTTGATCATTTAATTATCATCCGTGCTCTATTCAGTTCCAGCTTTACTTTTCCCCTGATTCTTAAAAAGTGCAGTTTATTTTCTCCCTGTCCAACGGGACTGGTGAACCCTATGAAGGTCTGCAGTTTCTTATCCCGGTGCAGACTTCTTTTTGGCTGGTACTTCAAATGGGATAGCCACAAATTGCGTGATAGCTGTTAGCAGGTGCTCTGTCTTCATACCCCAGTTACTCATCCAGAGATGTTAGACTGATGTTCATAATCTATCTTGTAATGTCATGTGGCAACAAAATTGTGCAAGAGAAGAAAAATGAGCTCCTATCCCAAAGTTTAGATGGATGCTGTTGGTGTTTCCTTATGTTCAACCACAGAACGTGAGTCATAGGGTGCCTGGGTGGCTCAGTCGGTTAAGCGACTGCCTTCGGCTCAGGTCATGATCCCAGGGTTCTGGGATCGAGTCCCACATGGGGCTCCCTGCTCTGCGGGGAGCCTGCTTCTCCCTCTCCCACTCCCCCGCTTGTGTTCCCTCTCTCGCTGTCTCTCTCTCTGTCAAATAAATAAATAAAATCTTAAAAAAAAAAAAAAAGGGAACGTGAGTCATAAGGTAAGTTGTTACAAGGACTTGATGATGCATTTAAGCACTGTTTTCATTTTGTTTTATGTGTTTTAGTGTAGATGCAGTTGTTCTGATCGACTATTCCAACATGTTATTTTTAATCCTTTGAAATAGAAATAAGAAAGTGTTCAAGACCTTTAGTTCATAGAGTACTCCTACTCAAACTGAATGAAATAGTAACCAGAATCTTTTATACCCACTTCTGCCTTCCTTTCTTCACCTACATCCCCAAGCTCATTTTATCAACATCCTTTGGTAATGATGATTATCAATACTCACTAGACACTCATTCATTTTTCTTTAAGGAAAATATTTTGTGGGCAGGAGAGAATATTCTTTGCCTTTCCACACCAATGTTCACTTGAAAGTTTTTTTTTTTTAAGTGTCTTAAAGTGTTTTCTTTGAGTCCATAAAGCTATTTGTATAGGTTGTCTTGTTAACAGTTATGCTATTTTTTTTTTCTCCCTTCAGAGGGATGAGAAGACTTGCCCAGAGCTACCACATTCCTGCTCCTGTTCTGAAGTCAATACCGGGACTCTGGGACCAGCAGGCCCACCAGTAAGTCTTGCCTCATTCAGACTTAAATGTTCTTTAATAATATTCATAGCTATTACTTGTGTGTCTAATATGTGCTTGCCACTGTGCTAAACACGTACTTAATCCTATGAGCAAACCAAAGCACAGAGATGTTAAGAAACTTGCCTAAAGAGGGGCGCCTGGGTGGCTCAGTCAGTGAAGCGTCGGCTTTTGGCTCAGGTCATGATCCCAGGGTCCTGGGATCGAGCCCCACATTGGGCCCCTTGCTCAACGGGGAATCTGCTTCTCCCTTTCCCTCTACCCGCCACCCCCCACTTGTGCTCTCTGGCTCTCAGGTCATGATCTCACGGTGTCGGGAGATTGAGCCTTACATCAGGAGTCTGCTTGAGATTCTCTCTCTTCCTCTGCCCCTCCCCTCCATGCTCTCTCTCTCTCTCTCTCTCTCAAAAATAAACAAATAAAAATCTTAAAAAAATAAAATCTAAGCTTTTAGCCACAAGGCTGTATAGACTTCTTAAAAAAAAAAAAGATTTTATTTATTTATTTGAGAGAGAGAGAGAGCACAAATGGGGGAAGAGGCAGAGGGAGAGGGAATTTCAAGCAGACTCCACGCCCAGCATGGAGCCCAACTTGGGGCTTGATCTCAAGACCCTGAGATCATGAGCTGAGCTGAAACCAAGAGTCAACCGACTGAGCCACCCTGAGCCCCTGTGGTTGTTATTTTAAATAAGACTCCCTTTGTGTTGGTAAGATGGAGCAATTTTTCATTTGTCTCTGAGTCATTTAAATTCCTTTCTATATAAATACCTGTTTATAAACTTTTCTGGGATTTTGTTGTGCAGATTTTTTGCTTATTAGTTTCTAAGTGGTTTTATGTATTCTGGAAACTAATCCTTTATTAATGATATGGTTTGCAAATATCATTTCCTGGTCTGTGGCTTCTTTGTTGTTTATGGGACTTTTTATTGTCTAGAAATTTTAAATCCAATGTAGTTAAATTTAATATTTCTGTGAGCTATCATTTTTTATGTTTGTCTTTATTCCTTCTTTTTAGCCACAGTTCACTTAGAAGTGTCTTTTTAAATTTCCAATCATATGTGCAATTTTATTTTTTTGTTGTATTAATTTTATTGCACTTTTTTATGGAAGATAGTCTCCATAGTACCAATTTTTAGACATTTGTTGATTCTTTGACATTTGCTTTGTGGCCTTTTGTCAAGTTTTACTGCTGTTCCATGTATGCTTTAGAAGAATGTGTGTTTTCTAATTGTGGAGTTAAGAGTTCTAAATATAAATATCCAGTAAATCAAACTATAAATTATGTTGTTAGAATCTTCTTTATCTGCATTAATTCTTTATCTTTCAATTGCTGAGATAGATGTTTAAAATCTTCTACTTCAATTTCAATCTGTCAAATTCTGTTTGTAATTCTGCTTTGTATATCCTGAGATTGTGTTACAGTGTACAAAAAATTGAGAACAATCATCTTGCTAGTGACTTGCAATATCATCATTTCTCTTTTGGGTTATTTTCCGGGTATATGTATATATTTTTTATTTGAATTCAATTAGCGAACATATAGTACATCATTAGTTTCAGATGTAGAGTTCAATAATTCATCAGTTGCATATAACACCCAGTGCTTATCACATCACCTGCCCTCCTTAAGGCCCATTTTCTTCATCCTTCTAGTTTCAGCCTTTCTGTTGTCTTTAAGTTTGAGATGAGTTCTGTTTAAATAGTATATGGCTAGGTTTTGTTTTCAATCTGGTTTTGTAATTTTTTTAGAGTTTAGTCCATTCATTCTGTTGTTTGTGATAATTAACCTCTTTGGGCAAATATTCCTATAAATATCACCTTACTTTTTGCTTTCTATTTGTCCCACATGATGTATATAAGTGACTTTCATGGTTGGTTGAGGTTTTATCTACTTATTTACACTTTTTGGCTTTTTGTTGTTATTCTTTTCTTCTCCCCTCCCCTAATTTGGAAATTATACTCTCCGTAGCTGTTCTTTTAGTAGTCAATGAAGAGATTTTAACAAACATATTTAGCTTGACAAAGTCTAAAAAGAATCAAGATTTTCACCCTATTTCAACAGATAGATTTTCTTGGAATTTATTTCTCTTGGATCATCCTTTTTATAAATTATGCACTGTTGCTATCCAGTATTTTTTTAACATCACAAACTAGACATTTTATTAGTACTTGTTATAAATTACTATGTGTTAAAACTTGCCTCTATACTTGCTATTTCTTTGCTCACAATATCTTCTGGTATCATTTTTATTTCTTCTGGAATATACCCTTTGGATGTTCCTTCTATTTACTTATTTATTTATTTATTTATTTATTTATTTATGAGAGACAGAGAGTGTGCAAGCAAGCAGGGAGAGGGTCAGAGAGAGGGGGAGAGAGATAATCTCAAGCAGACTCCCTGCTGAGCACGGAGCCCTCCACGGGGCTCAGTCTCAGGACCCCAAGATCATGACCTGAGCCAAAACCAAGAGTCGGACACTTAACCAACTACAACTCCCAGGTGCCCCAAGATGTTCCTTTAATGAGAGACTGTTGATAGTAAATTTTCAATTTTTGTTCATCGCAAAATGCTTTTATTTCCCATATTATCAAAAGATAGTTTTGATGGTTGTTTCAGAGACTGTTGATTGTACTTCCTGCATTCATTGCCGCTGCTTCTTTTCGTAGTAGAATTCCCCGAGTTTTAGCTAAGTACGTGGCCATTCACCTAGGCACTTGACTTCTTAGCATCTGTACAAGTGGGTATCACCTTATGACCAAGTTCTGACCAGTGAGAGAAAAGGGATATGCAATCAACCTAGACATTGTTCTTAAATGAAAACAAAATAACTTCCTTATCCATCCTCACCCCTCTCAACATACTACTCTGGGAACATGTGGTAGTAGTTCACTTTGGTAAGCAGTGTCCTAGAACACAGCAGAGCAATAAAATGGAAGCAACTGAGCTTCCACGTTGCCTTACGTGGTAAAGCTACTCTAGAACACTGAACCGATTATCAGCTCAGATTTTAATATGAGAATAATAAGTCTCCTGTCTTGCTTAAAAATTTTTAATATTGGCCTTAATTAAAGCAGTGAGACAACTTTCCAAACTAATAAATGGGAAGATCTTGTTTGCAAGATCCCTTTGTCTTTAGTGATCTGAGGTTTCACTATGGTATGCTCTGGTGTAGGGTTTTGATGTAGATAATCTGCCATTTTGGAAAACTTATGACTTCATGAGTTTCGATGGCAATGTTTCTCATTAAATTTGGAGTTTTCTTAGTCACTAACTCTTCGAATATTGCCTCTCTCCTATCATCTCTATTATGTTTTTCTGAAATTCAACTGATGTATTTTTTTACTCTCACATCTCTTAATTTTTTTTATTTATTTCTGTTTCTATCTCCAGGCTTCTTCTGTGTAATTTCTTCAAATTTAGTTTCTAGTGTATTCTATATTTAGCTATGTTTAATATGCTGTTTAACCTATCCATTGCATTTCTGATTTTGATGACTATATTTAACACAGCTAGAAGTTATATTTGGTTCCTTTTCAAAACTTCTGGGCATTTCTATACTCTTTCTTCTTTTGTAATACTTCAAAACTATTTTTCTTTCAATATTTTAAGTACAGTTTATTTTTTTATCTGATCATTTCAATATCTGCATTGTATGTGTTTCTGAGTCTGCCTTTTTTTTTTTCTGCTGATGTTACTCATGCTATCTTGTTTCCATATGTACTGTGTGATTTGGGGGGGGCTGTATATTTGAGCTGTATTACTTGAAATTTTATCTCAGGGGATACTGTGAGCCAGTTTGGGGCTGTATTCCTCCAGAGAACATCTGTGCCTGCTTCTGCTAAGCTCCTGGGTAGACAACCAACTGAAATCCACCTTAGATGTTTGACTCTGGAGTTTTGTTTGCTCCTGACAGGCAGGATGAATTCTGATCTCTAGAATATCTGAGAATCAACTTCTGGGTAATATTTCTTAGCAAAGACATTTCCAACTCCTCCCATAGCTACATTGGAACATTGGAAGCAACATCTTGGTCATCCACCTGCTATTTTTTACTGTTTGTTTGTTTTCTCCCCTACCTGATTCACAGTGAAGCTTTTCAAGTTCCTCAGCTTTAAACATTTCATTTTCAGCCCTGCCCCCACCTATCATAGGCTCAAGTTCACATTTCCTTGCTTTGTGTGGGCTATACAGTAAAAGCTTTGCAGCAATCCTGAACCTTTTTCCCCATCCTCCCCCAGGGCAGTCTCTGTGCACATGCTTGCGTCTCTGGTTTTTCTTTATTCTTTATTCCTGGGATTTATGCATTCAGTTCTTAATTATAATAATGTTTGTTTTATTTTAAGCAGCATTAATAAGCTTTTTTAGCTGGAGGGTTTTCAAGTTTTTTCATCGGCAATACTGCTGGAACAAGTTATAAAATATTTACAGATGACCTAAGAGTCAAACTTTGTAATGAGAAAAAAGCAGAGAAGTGAAAGAGAAGGGTTGAGCTCTGACTTGGAAAGAAAGATATAAAATAGGAGAAAAGTTATTAAAATTTTCAAATATTTAAAGTATAATAAACTATTCAAGAAATAGTATCCGAAAACAATATGCAATAAACCCTGGCTAATGATTTAACATAGGTAAATTCTCATTCAAGAATTTACACGTGGGTGTTTTGTGCCAATAAACTACAAAACAGCTGTAGGAAGGTATGGGTGAATGAGCCATATTCCCTTTGCCTAGGCTAACCCTTTCTTATTTTGTGGAAGTTAACAGCCACAAAAATGTATTGAATTCTTGTCATGTGCTCAGTGTTGAAGGTTAAGGATAAGGTGCAAAATAAGTTACAAATATAAAAGGCTCCAGGCTTTTAGACATGGTGCCTCCGGCATGAATAGCTATGAGCCAAATTGTCACATTTGAACAAAACCTGCAGTGAAAAACCAATCACTAAGATGCGCAGAAAAAGTTAAAGAGTTTGTGCCAGAATGGTATATTAATTGGGATGCATTGCACTAGCTATAAGGAACAGAAAATTCGACTGACACAGTAGTGTAAACCACCGGGACATTTAGATATTTATTGTTTGCTCAGCAAAAGATTTAGAGGTGGATGGTCCCCCAAGCTTGTCCCAGCTTCCCACTTTCCTTTCTATAGGCTTATGGCCTCTTGATTACATTAGCCCAAAGTGACTAATGTGCCCATTCCTGGTTGCAAAGGAGGCGGGGCAAGCAAATCCGTCTTTTTCAGCCTTTGTAGTAGGAGAAATAAAATGGACAAGGGAGTCAGGAAAGACTGCTTGGTAGCCAACCAACAGTGTCTGCCACTCTGGGGAAAAATAATTTGCATCCCATATAGCAGTGAAAGGTGTGGTATCCAAATATATGAGGAATTTCTACACATTAAAGAGAAGACATGCAACCCATTAGAAAACTGAGTTAAGATATAGAAATTGGTACTTGCATTGAGATTAAATGCAAATGGGCAAATGTTATGAAAAGATGCCCCATTAAAGTAGTGTTAAGGAAAATGAAAATTAAAATAAGAGTAAAATATTATTTTTTACCAATTAGTTTGGTAAAAATGTAAAGTTTGACAACATTGTTGGGGGAGGAAAAATAATTTTCCCTCTACTCTTCTGGATTCTTGGCTAAGACACCCCTTTAATAAAAAGATAAACAGAAGAGAAATAATCAAGAGTTTAATAACACACATGCCTCCTGTTTACATGGGACATACCCAGGAAGACTGAATAACTCCCCAACATGGCTGAAGCCAGCACTTTAAATATCATCTTCAGCTAAAGACAAAAAAAAAGAGGGGGGGTGTTAGGGGGGGTGTTAGGGATGGAGAGTCTGTTTGGGGAGGTTACCAGGAAAGGTGCAGCAAACAAGGGTGAAGCTGTTATGCAGACCCTAGTCTCTGCCTTCTTCATAAGTAAGTTTCTAGAGATTTAGAGTCATCCTTTTTTTCCTGGTACAGAAGGAGAAACCTTTACAAATGGAGGCAACCCTCATAAATGTAAATGTCTCTTATAAAACTTTTACTCGGTTTTTGGTTTTCAGGGCTTCTCCTGTGTCTGCAGTTTCTTAAATAATCAGACTAAAATAATCCTTACTCCAAAGGGGCACACTGTGAGGTGACAAATTCTGCTCCCCTTCAAGATCAGGTGGTGACTAAGGTTTAGAGAAGCTGGAACCCTCTTAAACTCTTGGTAGATGAGTAAATTGGCAGAGGGGTTTTGGAGCAGTTTGACAATATATCTGCCTACCAATCAAATTTCATTTATAATTCTACTTGTCAATATCCTAAATATTAACATTTGCACTTAAATATTAAAGTTTGTACTTCAGGGCTGTTTAAGGATGTTAATGGCAGAAGTGTTTTAAACAGCAAAAAAAAAAAAAAAATGTGTGAGAAAACCCTATGTTTTCAGACATAAAGAATGGTTAAACAAACGATTGTATAATCCAAGGTTTGGAAAACTACGCAACTCGGTCAGAATAAGCTAAATCATATGTTAAGTCATGGGAAAGAATCTCTAAAATATATTAAGTTAAAAAACTTAGGAGTATGTAAGAAGTGTGATGTCGCATATGTAATTTATAATACATCATATAATAGTACAAAAATACTATAGGTAATAGTTTCTATAGGTACATATATGCATATAATAAAATCTTTTTCAAAGAAGTTTTTTGAAGATTTTATTTATTTATTTGACAGGGAGCTGGATGCAGGGCTCGATCCCAGGACCCTGGGACCATGACCCGAGCCGAAGGCAGACGCTTAACGACTGAGCCACCCGGGCACTCCGCATATAATGCAAATTTAGAATTATATTTTAAAAGTCTGGAAGAGGGGCGCCCAGGTGTCTCACTGGGTTAAGTGTCTGCCTTCGGCTCAGGTCATGATCTCAGGGTCCTGGGATCAGCCCACATAGGGCTCCCTGCTCAGTGGGAGAATCTGCCTGTCCCTCTCCCTCTGCCCTTCCCCCTGCTTGTGCTCACTCTCTCTCTCAAATAAATAAAATCTTTAAAAAAAATTAAAGTCTGGAAGATAAGCAACCAGGTGTTATTGGGGAGGGGAATGAATTTAAGTGGTTAAAACAAGCTGGAAGAAACCTTAAAGGTCACCAGATCCAGTCTTTACCCAAGTGATGCGAGTGTTCTGCTGATGGCACACAAAATGCTTTTCAGGAAATAAATTAGAAACACACACTGAGAAAGCTATTCCATTTTCAGTGAGCGTTTAATCCTTCTGCTCAGGTGAAAGAGATATTCTCACTCTGGTGCACACTAATACCTACTTGTCTCCCTTTTTAACAAAGAACAAGCCCATGGCTTACAGACTTCAATAGGAACAAAATCTAGCTAAATTTAATAACATTATTTATAGTGTATTTTTAAGGTTTCTTTCTATTCTTAATAAGTAATACATTTTTCCATTAACTATAGTGTTATAATGTTTGCTTTTAAGATTAGATTTAAGTGAAATAGTGAGTCAATTGAAAAATATTCAGTGTATACACATATATATTTATGCACATATATACAAAGAATATGTTTGCAAGAGTACATATACACATACATATGTACATATTATGTATGTACATATATATCTAGATAAGGAAAATGATATTAAGTAATTGTGCAGATGTGCCTTAATAAGGCAAAAATATTAGGGAAAATGCAAATAACTGAAGTTTCAGTAACACTGATTAGCCTTTTATGGTGTAATTAAAATAAAAATCCCAGTCTTGACTTACTGCCTCAATATGGTCACAATTAAAAAACTATTTTTATATGCTTTTTATAATTTAATTGAATAATCTCAGAGTTGTGGTATAAGACACACAATTTTATATTAGCAGTGTATTTTATTTGCATCCATTAATAGTAATAGTTTTACACACTAAATTTCAAAATACTGTAGCTTTTTTAATTTGACAGGATTTGGCATAGAAAGCTTTCTCAAACTATGAAATCATCAGCAGGAAGAGGTGAGTCTAGGTGGCAGATTTCCAGTAAAGGATCATAATGAACATACACCATTACACAATAAGTTGGCCTTTATTCAAAATAAGAATTACATAATCCATATTATTGAAGAAAAGGGGTGAAATATGCTGTTTAAGACTTGTCTTTGTGCTAATACTTAACATCTGTTTGCCAGGGTGGTCCAGGACTCCGAGGACCAAAGGGCCAACGAGGTGAACAGGGTCCAAAGGTAATGTTCTCTCTGTCTCTCTGTATCTCTGTGTCTCTCATAATTAGCAATAATATAATTTTGAGGTTCAGTACTGTTTACCCTTTGCAATCTAGAACCTTTTATGTTGTTGCGGAAAGTTGTGTCTTAAGTCTTTTCCCTTAAAGACTTCTGTTTTTTCATAAAAATATTTAAGAGCTTAGTGAAAGAAAGGTTGGTTTCCAGGTCAAAAATAGAATGTCAGTGTTCTGAGTGGTTTAGTTTCAAAGGTAGTATTCTTTTGTGTATATTCTTCTCTTTCTCGACCTACAACAAAGTAAGGAGAAAACTGAATCACAACTAGGCAGCATTCCCTCCCAGGTAATTTCTCAAGTTTTAGAGTCCTACTCCCTCCCCACTACGTATAATCAAACACACAGCTCTGTTTTCCTTTCTCACTGCCCAGGGCCACCACGTGTGCTGGTGTAGGCCCTGCGCTGCACAAAAGCACCAGCTGAGACGACCAAGCCCTGCCAAGCCGTGTCCAGGCACACGTTTTCCTACTTTGCACAGAGGCACCCTAAGGGATGGGCAGAAGCCCAGCCACTAATTGAATTCAGACCTCACCATCTTCTGTCTGGCTTTTGGCAAATCTTCTAACTGGTCTGCTGGCTCCAGTGATTTTGATTTTCTGATGGATTCTGCACATCTGCCCCCAGATTTATTTCTTTAAAGTTATGCTGGGTTGTACCATACTTTTAAATCTGTAGTCATATGCTATTGCCTTGAGAATACAATTCACCTTCCTTGGCGTGGCATTCAAGGCTCTCTGTAATTAGACTCCCCTTTTCATTTGTACCTGTTGCCCCACATGATCTCCTCTCCACCCACCTTGCAGTCTTGACTTACTGCTTCAATATGGTCACTTACTCAATTTGCATGGTATTTTTTCATGGGGAAGAGAACACTGCAAAAATTTTTACTGTAAAACTGGAAGCAAGTGCAGCAAGGTAGGAGCTAATATTGGAGGGGGGCAGTAAATGAAAGAAGACTGAAGATAATGAGGCACTAGCCAACCCAAAACATGACATATCTCCTTTTTTGTTTGTTTAATTTTCTGATATTACGACACATATCTTAGGCATAGACTTGATGTTTCTTACCTGGCTCTCTGTCTTATGGTCCTACAAGGAAGGCCAGTGATTTTAAAGCTTCTTCTCAGACAGCAATACACTGGGTCTTCCTCAGTTCCACCTCAAGGCAGTGCCCAGGAGCTCCTGCAGATTCTGGCTTCCTCCTCCCATTGGGATCCCAGCAGGATCCCATTGTTTTTCCAACATTCTCACTGGATGATGATTCTGATCATGAAGACTTATGAGGAGCTCAAAGATGTTTGATGATCCCAACATTGACCCCTTACCTCTGATAATCATTTTCCACAGGACCACTACTGAGGTGGTTATTTTTACATGATGATTTTAATGAATCACAGATATACGTATGAAGTGGCTTTAGGAAAATGTCTTGTTAGACAGAGGATCCTTACATGTCCACCAATGCCATAGTGTAGGAACAGATAAAGTATACCTTCCATATGGAAAGCCCCGTGCTGTATTATTTTCCATTTGGTGGGTCCATATTTTAATTGTAGCAAACAGATAATAAGAATTTAGAAGCTTAAAGCAGCCATGATGCTGGGCTCTTAGTCATTTTTGTCTCATACTGTATAGAATAAAATGAGACCACATAGTTTCTGCTCTTCTGCTCCATTCTCAGTTCCTCAATAATATTTAATTGATATATGATTAAATGATTATAAGCATTAGCCAATATTTGTCAATTACCTGCTTGTTTCTTCCATCATATTTTTAAAATCTACCTCTATCTCCCCTCCTCCTACACTATGTCTCTTGTAAGAATAGATTTCATTTGTTTTCTGCATCCTCAGTTCCAAGTGTTGTTTTTTTTTTTTTGGTACATAAATATTCATAGTATCTTTACTTACAATAGCAAAAACCTGGAAATGATTCAAATGTTCATTAATAGGTGAATAAACAATTTTCTATATATCCATGCAGTGGAGTACCACTCAGCAATCAAAAGGAACATACTATGGAAACATGCAACAAAATGTATGAACCTCAACACCACTCTGACACATGAAAGAATCATGAACCAATGAAGTTCATAGTATATAATTCCATTTATATATAACCAGAATCATACTTAGCCTGCATATGACTTCTGTTCCTATAAGAATCCTGTAAAATTGCTCTTATTAAGGTCATCGATTACCTCCTTGTTATCAAATCCACAGGCTATGGCTTAATTCCTATCTTACTTGAGATCTCTACAGCATTTGATATGGTTGGACACCTTTTTATTAGAAATCCTCCCCCCGCCTTGGCCTTTCCTACACTGCTCAGGCTTCTCTTTTTCTCCCTTCTACCTGCTTTTCATCTCATCTTTATCAGTTTCTTCTGTTCTCAACAGTCTCCTTAAGAACCCCACCCACAAACACATCTTTAGCTACTCCAAAATCCATCTCAGCTCAGACATCTCTCGATCTCCAGACTGTTGGACATGTCCACATGGTTATCCCCATGAACCTGAAACTTAACTGACTACGCTTATAATCTGTCCCCACTTTTTCTTCTGTATTGCTTGTCCCAAGTAATGGATTCGTCAGTCTTACATTTAACATGATATCCAGGTGTTGGAAGTCTTAACTTATACTAGTTTTCACTGGAGTCCCAGAATGAGAGAAGGGCAAGAAGAAGAGGTTGAGGATGTAGTTTTTCTAGAACTAAGATTACAGAGGTGATAGACCAAGGTCCAAACTATGGAAATAAGAGCTGCTAATGTGACAGGAGTGCCTGATCCTGAGAAGAAAGAAAATCAAGTAATATTACACTGAGGGCAGGTCATTAGGCAGACACAGAAGACAGAGGAATGGTGGGGTCAAGATGAGGAAGCAAACAGGGACTGGGGGCAAAGTCTTCAGTAATGCAGGAGTGCCCCCAAGATGGGTGGCTGACAGGGGTGGAGGTGGAGAGAATGTAGTTCAACTGGATGGTATGAACCTACATGCCACAGACCAGGAGGGTGGTCTTGAAGTATTTCTGTATTTTGGATTTGTTATGGAGTGTGGGGGGTCTAGTTACTCACGTAGTTGGCATAGCCTTCTTATTTATGGAAGAAAAAAATTAAAGTTGCAGCAACCGCCATGTGTTTACTCTTTTGGTTTACTGATGACATCTTGTCTGGGAGGCATGTTGTCTTGCTCTATCCTATCAGCACTTTGTGTCTTAGGAACATTCCATAAGGAAATAAATTATAAGTGCTCTAAGCAGAAATATCTTTTGAGTACCGAGAATCTAACTTACCTCTGGAATGATTTTCTTCTCTTGTGTTCCAGGGACCAGAGGGCCCTCGAGGTGACACAGGCCCTCCAGGGCCCCAGGGTCCCCCGGGACCCCAAGGACCAAGTGGTCTGTCCATTCAAGGAATGCCTGTGAGTAGTGTGTAAACATTTGGGTGGATTTTATAGTGATCACCTTTTCATGAGTTATAAAGAGTGCACTTTTGTGTTCTCTGCTCTTTATAATGAGCCCCAGTCCCTTCCAACCCCTAAAAATAAGAATTGAGAAATGGAAGTAGTAACTGAGAGTTCATGAGTACATTCATTAGCCAATTTTTTGTCAAGTGATGAGGGTCTTTTGCAAGTAGATACATCCACACAGAGTGGGTATATCCGTAAGCAATTTGTCTAAGGAGAGAAACAGGGCTATGACATGTATTGTCCTTTTTCTTGTTGGACCAAGTCCTTAACAGATGTAATAAAATCTAGAAAGTAACAAATTCAAGTTGTTCATTATGTAGTAATTATGAATATTGATTCATGGAAGCCATTTGTTTATGATTTTTATCTCAGTGGGCATCAAAGAACAGTGCACTTAGAGTTTTAGATTATAGACAGTGTGCTTTTATACAGCCACTCTGTTTGTAAAAGCTGTTTATATCACGGAAAACAAATTTAATGCCACTCACTGATTGTCATTAATCTTCCTCTAGGGATCAAGATCTCAAGAATAAAACCGATTTCTATTAAATAAAATTAATATTTGAAGCAAACAAGCCTTTTAAGCACATTTTAGCCGTCTTTCTGGGCATATGATTCTATCTCCCTCACTGAGAAATTTTCTGTTCCGGGTTATTTTCACAGTTTAGAAATCATTAGCATTCCAGTTATGCAATTGCTACTACTACTAATAAGCCTTTGATAAGGTCTTGCTACCTGCCAGATTCTGTTTGCTTTTTCATTCGTTTATCTTTCTAGCCAAAATAAAAGCAAAACTCTAGATAGAGATGAACTTTAAAAATCTAAGCTATCGATAGTATCGTACTGTTCCATCTCTCACACAGATGTACAGCATGGGCTCAGCCATATCAGACGGCATGTTCTGTGTTTAAACTGTTGTGCCGTATAAATGTTCAGCTCGGTAGGAATGCTTACGAACAGGGGGTAGCATATGTGAGAAGTGAAACGTGCCAGGTTTGGATGTTAGCGCGAAAGCAAGTTAATGTTGAAAATGTTAGTGCAGTAAGAGGAGAGAAAGAAAAGACAAAGAATTGACCCTACGTGAACTTAACCCCGAATGCTTTTGGCTATTCAGGGAATGCCGGGTGCTAAAGGAGAAAAAGGAGAGACTGGCCTTCCTGGCCCACAGGTAGGAGTTTTACTTTTTAGTCTGCTAAAAAACAATGCTTTTAGCTTGGGGCCCCTGGGTGGCTCAGTCAGCGAAACGTCCAAGTCTTGATTTCCGCTCAGGTCATGATCTCGGGGTTGTGGGATCGAGGCCCACATCAGGCTCCGTATGGAGCCTGCTTAAGATTCTCTGTCTCTGGGCGTCTGGGTGGGTCAGTCACTGGGCGTCTGCCTTTGGCTCAGGTCATGGTCCCGGGGTCCTGGGATGGAGCCCCGCATCGGGCTCCCTGCTTGGCAGGAAGCCTGCTTCTCCCTCTCCCCCTCCCCATGCTTGTGTTCCTTCTCTCTCTGTGTCTTTCTCTGGCATAAAATAAATAAATAATCTTTAAAAAAAAAAAAGATTCTCTGTCTCCTTCTCCCTCTGCCCCTCCCCCACCAAATATTCTTAGCTCTAGAGCCTTGCCAAGGTTGGGGGGATGGGTGGGAAGGTGGGGAAGGCTGTAGCTTCTAAAGTCAGCTGTGATTCTAGCAGTAAGTGGTTTCTGTATTAAAGACTGTTAGCCTGTGTCCATTCACTTTAGTAGTCTCTGAGAGTCATACTGATGCTCTGGAGGGGAACATTTCTTTCATATAAATCATTTCTGGATTCTGAATTCACCTTTATGCTATTACGTTTGTTTGGAGGTCTTGATCTATTTCAGGGAAGCTGGGTGGAAAGGCAATTGATTTCCGATTTCCGTGACTCTGACTTTTTTTGGTCCTTGCTCTACCTAGGGTATCCCGGGAAGCATTGGTTCACCAGGACGCGATGGCTCTCCAGGCCAGAGGGTAAGGACCTGCCCAAGGTTGTTAGCACAGGAGATTCCTTACCAAGACATTCTTTGTTTCTGATGGTTTTCTATGCAAGGAGGTCAAACTAGGTGGGTTTTTTCCTTATTCCTCCTCTCTGTCTATATTCTGCCTATCCTGTGTCTACTTCCCTTCACTGACATCTTCTATGTCCATTAGTTTCATCAAAACCTGAGAACTTCCATCAAACCTTCCCAAATTAGCAACACCTCTGTCTGAATGTTCCCATAACCAGAATGCAATTTGCACTGAATTGTGTCCACTGGTTTAGCAGATTTTCCAGTTTTTTTTTTCAATTTTCTAGGCACAAACCTAAAGGAAATCAAGGATCATAGGAGTTGAAATTTAAGTATTATGGCTATGCACAGTGTTCTTCATTTATTTTGCTATATGTCAATTATCTAGTCTTTTAACGTGTTCACATGGACAGCAGCGAAAGACATTATAAGGATGGTCAGGACAGGAGTGAGTTAACATCCAGTGTTTGTTTAGTCAACACGTTTTCACTAAACCCGATTTAAAGTTCTTATCCTCAAAGAGTTTGTAGCTTAGTGGGAGAATACATAACCAAAGAAGAAACTGTAATGCATACTATGGATGGGGGCATTTGCAGAGCCCTGTGAGGGTATTTACAAAGAATAGAAAACTAAGCCAGACTTGACGGGTTGGGGAAAGCTTCCTGGGTGAGGCACCATTGAGGCTGAGTCTCAAATGAGAGACAAAAATTAGCCAGGTGCATGGGAATAGGAAAGCTATTGCAAGCAGAGAGCAGAATCTACAAAGGCGTGGAGATGAAGAGAAGGTGGGCCATTTCCAATATTGCACAGAGTTAGTGTGGCTGGAGAGTAGAGTGCAGTGTGTGCATGAGTGGGTGCATATCTGTGTATACACACGTACACACAGTTAGATTTGGAAAGACTGTCAAGAAATGAAGCTGGAGAGGTAAACACAAATTCAAGTAAATCTTTTTTTTTTTTTCCTTAAACTGTCACTGATTTAGGATGTGGGTGGCTCCACAGTTTCCCTCAAAGACTGAATTATGTAGAGTGGCAACCACTCGGATCCAGTCCAATGAAGGACAGCACATTTGGCAAGCAATGCTTATTTTTGGAACAAATTACCCACTGGATTAGAAAATGATTGGCTGGAAGACTTACTTCTCCACTCAAATAAGACCTGCCTTTAGCTCAGGGTGGCTATATGGCTCAAGAATAAGGAGATTGTTTTTTTCTATAGAAGCATGGGTGTGGGGCCTTAAATTCCTTCCATGTTCTTTTTTTGTTTTTTCACCAAACTTTCATTTGCTTAAAATCTGTTTAATCTTTGCCCATTAAATGGAACTACTGAGTCTGTAAATCATGTCCACGTAACTGCATCTAAAGGAGGCATTCTTTAAAAGTTAGATTTATGTAGGTTTCTTGTATATGTGGAAGGAGTATCTAGAAGTATTTATATGTTTTGGCAAAGGGCTTAGGCCAAGATCCTGTTTGGTTACACACCTAGATTCTTCTGTGATTCCTGAAGCTCTGAAAATGGCAATTCTAAAGATTTGGTTCAGTGAATTTACTTGATTTATCTATGCGTGGAGACAAGTCTTGGCAAAGAACTCCCAAATCAAACATATTGGATTGGTGTTTGGATCATTGGGTTTTAGAATACTTTCCTTTAAAAATTCTTTTTTTCCTTTTAAAACCAATATACCAACACAGACTTTTTATAATTATTGTGCTATTCCTTCATGTTTTCTTTTAGAGAATGAACAATCTTAGACCTGTAATAAAGTGAGGAGATACCTGCATGCGGATTTTATTGTCCTCTCCCCCTCAGTATGCAGGCAAAAAACTTTCAGAATGTGTTCAGTTCCTATTTTGAAAAATTCTTGCATGGAAATGGACTTACTTTTAAAAACTGGCTTTCAGAAGATACTCATTCTTTGCAGGGTCATGTTTAAAAAGTATTGTGCAAATTCTGTGACAGTTGTTTTAGAAAAGGACAATAGTATTCCAGTGTAGAGCTTTACGGGGTGCCATTCACACAGAATAAAATATAATGGCGCGCCCTAGAACTGTGTAACATGGAGGCCCTGTTTGAGGGAGCGGCTGCATTGATCTTATTTAATAAGATATTTATTGAGCACTTACCTTAATTGAACACATACTGTGTGCCAGGTGCTGTGCTCAGCCTGGAGAGAGTTGTCCATTGCTGCCTCCAGAGAGGAAAGAACCAGAAGAAGAGAGATTTTCAGTAGCTAAAGGAGGCAATTTCTAGACCATCAACCTGGAGGACATGAAAGGGTGTGGTGGTATCAGGAACATGACTCTTAACCTGGGCCAGGAAAACAAATGGGTCTTCCTCAGAGACAGCAGAGAAGGAAGAAAAGTGGATGAAAACGGAGTTGTTTAGGTGACTCTGATCTGTTTAGTCAAATATGTGGGGGGTTAAGGAAAGTAAAAGGTCTAAAACAATGAGATAGTTACTTAGCAGGATTGTAAAGTAGGAGGTCCTGAGCCAATATTTATGGGGATCATAGCAGATCCAGGACACGGAGCACCTTGATGGAGAGCCAGGTCTTTCTAGGACAGCAGGTCTCCATGGTTCGACAGTGGGAGAGAAGTGTTGCTGAGAGTACTAGGGACAAAACTTCATGATTATTCCTCCTCTGCCATAACCATCTTAAAAGGCAAAGAAAAAGGTAAAAGCAATAACAGTAACAACCATGGTATAGAACAGACACTGGATGGTGAGACTTCCCACTGAAATGCCTGAAAAGCCACTTCCAGAAAACGGTCCAGTTAGGCTTGACTGTCCAGGGAATCGGGAAGGCAGAGCTATTTTGTCTTTTCATCTCATTACCCCCGAAATCACTTCCTGTTGCCACACCTTCATTGCCCCTGATCCTGAATGAGGAAAGCCCACTCTAGACAGAGGAGGATGTGGTTGGAATAAATCCGTGTGATGGTGTCCAGCCAGTGCCTCTCGGTCCTTGGACTCAGGAGGTGAGAGCATGAGGCGGGCTGTAAGAGCGGTAGGTTACTCCTTCCTGCTCATCCATCTTTCTTTTTAATCTCTGTCTTCTCTTGTTGATAGGTAAGAACTCCCAGCTCAGAGGGAGCACCACCACCTTGACTGTCAGCTTAGGGAAAGGTTAGCACCTCTTTCCTGGAGCTGGTATCAATGTTACCCCTTAATTTGGCCTGGAAGGAAGGAGAGCTTAGCAAAAGTAAAAAGGAGAAGATTAAACATCTCCTCTTTAAACAGGGAACATATTTTCTGATGTTTTCTGGCTTATTCTGGCTTTTCCCATGGGGAATCTTTGACTCTTCGAGGCAACTCATACTAGGCACTGGGCCTGGGGCCATAAGCACGTCCAGCAAAAGTTGGACTTCTTCACTGAACAAGTCTTGGCCTCCTGCGGCAAGTGACGGAGCACAGTGCAGGACCACATTTTAAAAGGCAACAAGGGCTAAGAGAGGAGGTCTCAAATGTTCATGCCACAAACAAGAAATGGTCACCATGTGATGGGATGGAGGTGGTAGCTGAGATTATGGTGGCGATCATTTGGCGATATATAAATGTATCAAATCAGCATGTTGGCACCTTAAACTTACACAGGTCCTATGTCAATTATGTCTCAATAAAGCTGAGAAGAAATTGTATATTCAAAAAATTTTAAAAATTAAGAAGTAAATAGAAATAGAAAGCAACAGTGTAAGTCCAGATTCAACAGTTGAGTGTAGTCACTTTCATTCCCAGCCATTCCGGCCAACAGCATTCGGGATTCCTCTTTCTTTTTCACTGTATGTCTTGCCACTTCCCTCTTGTTCTTCCCTCTTCTTTCCTTGGTGTCTGTGACCCCAGGGCCTTCCTGTGATCTTTGAGCTCCTCTGATGAAGGGTGGGTCTGTCAGCCCCGACCCTAGACATCAGGTGGTCCTTAGTGAAACTAGGGGGAACAGGCAAGACATGGATGATGAATAGAAGAAGAAAGAACTGAAAAGGGAGGAAAACAAAGAAAATACAACCTCTTTTCCAGTTCTGAGGTTCACTTACGTCCAAGACCTCGAGCTTTCTGTCAAACGCTCCAAATAGAAACTGTAAAAATTATTTTTATTTTCCAATTCTTAATATGGTTAGATAAAAAAGGCAGAGAGACAAGAAATAAAAATGACAAGGAGGGGCGCCTGGGTGGCTCAGTCGGTTAAGCGGCTGCCTTCGGCTCAGGTCATGATCCTGGAGTCCCTGGATCGAGTCCCGCATCGGGCTCCCTGCTCGGCAGGGAGTTTGCTTCTCCCTCTAACCCTACCCCCTCTTGCACTCTCTCTCTCACTCTCTCTCTCTCTAATAAATAAATTTTAAAAATCTTTAAAAAAAAATGACAAGGAGATAGATCTTTTATGGCACCTGGAAGATAGTAATTCCTCCATTGTACGGAGGGTATTCATTTTTAAATTCCAAGTAAACTGAATTTGGAATGCTTCCTTTGCCCCAGGTTACTGTTCCCTACATTTTCATGCCATAACCACAGCCTCCCTTTCTCAGCTGTAAAAGATGAAATAGTAAAAAAAAAAAAAAAATCTGCATATGAATTCTGCTGAACTTGCAAAGTTATGAGAAGCAGGATGGGCCAGTGGTGAATATGATAGATTTGGGCTGTTAGCCAGGCCTGAGTTTGAACCCTTACCACAATGACATTGGACCAGTTACTTACTATTTCCAAGCCTCACTTTACTCATCTGTGAAGTAGAAAAAATACTTGACTCTGTAGAGTTGCTGTGGGAATTAATTCATATAAAGAATTTCTATATAGAAAATTAGTTTTAGCTAGTCTTAGTACACTGTTTTCAATGTAAACCTACTAAGTCAGGACAGTATAATATTTTATAATGCCTGTGCTTGATGTATTAAGATGGCTTAGAAGATTTTAAACTATAAAAAAAAAGAGTCTGAAGAAAAAACAAGTGGTTTGTTGCTGTTGTTTAACTTTCTTGGATTCCATGCTGAAAGGACACTTGGAACATGCTTCCTTTTGATGTGGGTTCAATGTATACAAAGACCATTTTTGTGATGAATGTCCCATTTCATCGAAGTGAGTTGGACTTAAAATATCCTTGAGAAATGGAACTTGAGTCAGTTATCTGGATTTAATTCCTGTCATAAATGTTAAGCGATGATGAGAGATTCATCTAAAGAATATTTTGTTAAATACGAAGATTCAAGATAATATTCCCCTTGAGGATCTTCCTCATTCAGAAGAGGAAATGTAAAAAGCCAGCACAAAGCTAGTGGAGAGGATGATTTGATTTTCTTTCATGTGAATCTAGATGGGTTTTTATAAATCAACCACAGTGATGATAGTATATGCAGTTGGAACTTCACAGCTTATTTGAATGAAAATAGCAGGCATCACTATTACTAATTATTGACTAAGTGCAGGTGCTTTACGATGTTATGTTCTATAAACCTCAGAATAACCACAAATGCCAGGCACTGTTAATCCATTTTACAGATGAAGAATCTGAAGCTTAAAAAAAATGGAAGCACTTGAACAATGCCATTCAGCTAGGAAGTGTTGGAGCCAGGATTATAATCCATCTCTCTGCCTCCAACACTGAGCTCTTTCTTTCCACAAAATTCTGTCTCATAAAGGTCACTGGGAGATTTTGCTCATGTAGGAAAGTCTTCCATTCGAGATATTTAATTAAACAGGACAGAAGATACCTCGTCTAGAATTTCGGGGCTGGAAGAACCCAGTTTGGGCTTTCTTGCTGAAGTCGAAGTTGATAATCCATGCCTAGGAATATGTTTCGATTACTTTTCACGTTTATTTGCATGGTGGCACATCTGGGCACACTTGAGAACAGTTCCTTGGGGAATTTGTCGTACGTTATAACCAGTTTGCAGATACTCCTGTTGGAGCATAGGGTGCAGGTGATATCTGCCTTGCACTCCGGTTCCAGTGCTGTCCTTCAGGGTCAGGCCAGAGGCTTTGTATTTGCAAACCAGCACTTCCTCAACGTAAGGGATCAGGTCGTTTCAAGTTTTGCTGTATTTTTAAACAACCGATTCCTGGGCTGCGACCTCAGAGATTCAAATACACAAGGTCTTGGGTATGACTTTGGAATTTATCGTTTTAAAAAGCTTAATGGTTCTGATAATCAGCTAGGTGTTAGAATCACTGGATGGTACAGTGGGTTAGGCCTACTGTATGTCTAAATAATTGCACAGAATTTTCCTGCTGTTTCAGTTCACCCAAGTCATCCCTTCAGGTTACTAAAAATTAGTTTGCATTTCTCTCTATCTATACATTTAAATTATATATGTAATATATGCATATGTGAACATATTAAGAAGTGTGTTGTGCATATGTATGTAAATATGTGCACATGTTTATATATATATTTATACGCACACATGGGTACTGTGTGTGTGTGTCTGAAAATTCCCCAGGGTGGCTCAACATGGTACCACACATAAGGACTGATCTTGGATGTCTAGGCTGGGCCAGTATTTACAGGGTCTGTGGCTTTTTGGGGCCTGGCTCTTAATCTGGTGGTTGGTCTTAATCCTTTGCCTTCCTTCTTACGGCTGACCGCCATGCTGGTATGTCTGCTGGTGCTCACAGCAGTCCGGACCCATGCCACGGGTAGAAATCATGCAGCAGGAGTTTCTTCGAGTGTTTCTCTAACCCTCACTGCTTGGGTTTGCTTCCTCTAAACAAACTCAGCGGATGCCAGCTATTGACAGATCTCACTATACCTGAGAGTGTGGTGTAAGTCAGAGGACCTTAGCCATTGGCATGTTCCAGAATCTTAGGGTTAATATCTGTGACTCACCATTCCAGGCTTCAAAAAAGGCATGGGTGGTGTGTATCAGGATTGAGTCACGAGTTCTGAGTGCTATGTGATAGCCACATAAACATAAATATTCTAACTTCTGACTTTAATTTTAATTACGACATTCTTTGTGGGCACATCGGTTTCAGCCTTTAAATGCCATAGACAGAGAACTTAGAAACTACAAAGTTTTTAAGACCCTACAGGAAATGCCTGCCACCTCAATACATACATATATATATGCTCCAGGGCAGGGCAAGGGAAACTGCAAAATGGACATTAAAGAATGGTTAATTAAATGTCTATAAAACAGTACACTTTGCCAGTTTCAGCCATAGGTAAATTTAGTATTCATTCAAATATCAGTGATTTTAAAAGCAAATGTTAGGGCTGATTTCCCTTTGCTGATAAATCATAGCCAACCATAACTTAGTAACTTGCTCATAGCCATCTCTTTTCAAAAACAAATTGTAAAAATCCTTTCAAGTTTTTAGAGCAAAACTTATTTTTGATGTGGGCTGTGGGTGCATATTAATATTTTGAGGTGGGAATCTCAGAAAAAGAAAAATGCCTGGAGCTATTCATGTTATAAAGCATGCCTGTTTGTGGGTGGCTGACTTCAAGCACTTGAAAACTGTATTTGTCGGCTTAAGTGAATGTCTACATTATGCTTATCACTTAATCTTCTATTCCCTGCTATTCGTTCTTTGTTGCTTACTTAGGGTTTCCACTTTTTATGAGGGTGCTTAATCCACAAACACATCTTCTCAGATTGGTTAGTTAATATGAAATGGAAAATTTATAGATATAGAAATGTCCTGGGAAATGAAACACATTTTTAGCTGATAAGGGTTGAAGACCATTCATTCAGTGAGCTTTGATTAAAATTAAGCTGAGGGGTGCCTGGGTGGCTCAGTCGTTAGGCGTCTGCCTTCGGCTCAGGTCATGATCCCAGGGTCCTGGGATCGAGCCCCGCATCGGGCTCCCTGCTCCGCGGGAAGCCTGCTTCTCCTTCTCCCACTCCCCCTGCTTGTGTTCCCTCTCTCGCTGTGTCTCTCTCTGTCAAATAAATAAACAAAATCTTTAAAAAAAAAAAATTAAGCTGAATCACAATGCTAGAATTTGCCATTTATTTCACCTATAACATGCAGACATTTTACAGAGTTTTTCTTTTCACCAAGTTTATTGCTTTTGTATAAAAATCCGCTGCCCTCACTCCTCACCCTGAGGTGAAGAGGTGTGAAGGGGGACCTGAGCCCTGGTTAAACGTTGCCCAGCTTGCAAGGATGGGCTATAACATGGGGCACAGTGGCCCATGAGCAGGGAGACTCATGTGATGGCCCAGTCATCCTGGGTCCCCTGATTTAAACATCTCTCCGGTGAAGCCCTCTCTCCCTTCCCATGCCAAGATGAGCTATTCTTCCTACATGTTCTCTTGGAACTCTCTCGTCCATCATCATAGCACTCTGTCATTTTCTTTCAATTATTGGCTTTGCTCAAAACTGTAAACCCCTTGGAAAGACTGTCTTGTTCACCATCAGCTATCCAAATCCTACCAGAACGCACAGTATAGAGTAGCTTTGCAAATACTTTTCTAATGTGACCAATGTGTGTCTTACAACTAAAAATCTTTCAACGGTAAATTTACTTGTGTGATTAAAAAGTTAAAATGTAAAACTCTTTACATGATGAAAAATGTGAAGTTTTTATTTTCTAGGGTTAGGAAGAAACTTTGGGAAAATGGGTTTGATGATGTTTCTAAAATGGTATTAAGAGTAACATCCTCTTAGTTATAACCATGTGGAACAAGTACATTTTAATTTGCAATCAGGGAAACGGGTAACTCACAGTAACTTAAGCATGCCTTTCTTTTTCTTTTATTTAAATTTCAATTAGCCAACACGTAGTACATCATTAGTTTCAGATGTAGTGTTCAATGATTCATCAGTTGCGTAGAACACCCAGTGCTCATCACGTCACGTGCCCTCCTCGGTGCCCATCACCCAGATGCCCCATTCCTCCACCCACCTCCCTTCCAGCAACCTATGGATGCTGACTGCTAACGGTTCAGAATTGGCCCTCCCACAGAGAATTGCCCTTGGAAATGCCACGTTGGCCCCAGTCCATGACTAACTGATATGGGTGAATAAAACCTTACCATAGGTCAACTCTGGGGTGTAACTCACACTCCAGCCCACTCCATGGGATAAGCTGATGGCCAGACTTCAGCAAAAGCCAATTCTCATGCCTCTTTCCCTGCCCTCTACTGCTTCCTTCACTACGTGGCTGGTTTCTCCCAAAAACAGTCCCTCTATAAATCAAAGGCATAGCATCCGGGTCTGCTTCTAGGAAACTACCCTTAAGATACTCACTGAAATGAGATTTCAGCTTCTGAGGGTACATGACTCCTGATGCCTTTCCTCTGTGCTCATGGAGGGCTCAGGAGCAAGGACAGATGACATGGCATTTCTTCCCTGCCCTATATATTTCCAGAATGATTATACCCGAGACTAATACTTATTCAGTCAACATGATGATCAGAGCACTTCTTCCAGGAGCCTCAATTTTGTTCAAATTAAACATTTTGTTAGTACCTATTTTGCACCAGCTATGTGCTAGGAAAATATTAGGAATGGAACAAAGAATAAAACATAATTTCTGCCTTCTCAGCTTCTGGTAGGTAGAAGAACACGAAGTGAACAAGCATCTTGTCTAGTATCCTCTTTTGGTCACACTAAAGCCCTGGCACCTCCACCAAGTTTAGCTCCTGTTATGTAAGAGCATTTCTCTGTCGTCCCTTCCAGATGAGTCACACATGGGGTCTAGAAATCAGGTGAACGCAGAACGGTTCACAAGAACATCCTTTAGTGCCCCGTGGAGGAGAGCCCCGACAGATCACGGCTTTATCATCTCCTTCCACGTGATTGGGAGGGGGGTGTACATGCGTTCTTTCCTGCAGACCTTCCTTGGAATAACGCAGTGTTCTCTTAAGAAAATATGCCATGGCTCGCCTCCCTCTGTAAATCAATTTGCCCTTGGGTTTCGGGGCAGGCCTCGTGCTGCAGTGCTGATTGCTGGGGTGTCGTGTTGGCCATGTGTCGTGTGGGGGCCCACATGGGTGCGTGTGTCCTCCCCATCCACTGCTGGAAGACTTTTAGGGCAGGAAGCCAAAAAACGTCCTTTTTCAAACATCTTCTTAAATTATTGACTATGTACCCAGAGTCCATTTTTTTCTTATGTGAACTTTATTGAGGAAATAATAGATTTTTAAATTCCTTTTGAAAAAATGTTTTTAATTCCTTTTTTTTTTAATGGTAAGGTCTCCTAACTTCTTTTGGCCCCAACTTTCCTCACTTACAACATGAAGGGATTGAACTGGAGGAGTTCTCAGGTCCTGTTCATCTCTCACGTGTTCTGATTTTTTATGGCCTCTTCCCGGACATGTTATATTTATTTATTTTTTTTTTAAAGATTTTATTTATTTATTTGAGAGAGAGAGACTGAGAGAGAGAGCACATGAGAGGGGGGAGGGTCAGAGGGAGAGGCAGACTCCCTGCCGAGCAGGGAGCCCGATGCGGGACTCGATCCTGGGACTCCAGGATCATGACCTGAGCCGAAGGCAGTCGCTTAACCAACTGAGCCACCCAGGCGCCCCCGGACATGTTATATTTAAACAACATGCAAAATGATTTCTTTCAGACTATGTCAGCATTAATTTTTGCTGTTTAGTTAGCAAATCCAAGAAAAGGGGTGTGTGTGTGTGTGTGTGTGTGTGTAACTTAATCTGTATCAGGGTCTATTACTGCAGTCTTCTGACTTTTTTTTTTTTAAGTAAGCTCTATGTCCAACGTGGGGCTTGAACTCATGACCCCAGGATCAAGAGTCACATGCTCTCCTGACTGAGCCAGCTAGGCGCCCCCTGACTTAGTGTATTTTTGACTGAATATCTGAAATGATAAAACAGAAGTGTTAGTAAAAAAAACCCAAACGACTAGCTTGTATATTAGTATAGGATAAATGCTATAACAAACCATCCTAAAATCTCAATGGTTTAATGCAGTAAAATAAAATAAAGTCTGTTGTTGGTTCACAACCTGATGCTGTCAACGGGATAGAGAGAGGAGTGGGGAGGTCTAGTCTCTGCTCTATACGATCATTGAGAAACTTGGGGTCTCTCCATCGTGGGAGACTTTAATCTTCAACACATGGGCTCTGAAGTTGCTGCAAAAGGTGAAAAGAAAGTGGAGGATTACCCACAGGAAATTTTCATAAGCCAGAACTGGAACTGGCCCCTTTCCATTGGCCAGAATTCAGCCCTGTGGCTCCAACATGATTGCTGGAACAGGAGGCTGGGAATTTTGCCTCACACTGTGCCAGGGGCAGAAAAGGAAAATCACAAATATTGGCGAGCTCTAGAATCATCAGCCTTAGCTGGTTTTCAGACTTGCAGTATTGGAGTTGGAGAGCATGCAGGAGAGGGCCTTGCTGCCCAGTGCTGTTCCTACACACTTATGCCACCCCCTCTTCATGCCCCCTTATGTTCCTTTCTCCCCATTCACACACCATTTCCTTTCTTCCAGCCTCATCTTTACTCTTTTATTTGACACCCTGAGGTAGGGAGACATAATGTGAATGTGGATGGGGAGCCGTAAGAAGATGATTTTCATGGACAAGACAAGTGGAAAAACAGCTCACTGGAAAACTGTCACGAGTTTCAGAAAGGGAATTGGGGGAGGCAGCGAGTGAGCAAAGAGGGGTTGGTTTGACTTGGTTTGATTTGGTTTGAGATGGAAGTGGGTTATTCCAAAAAAAAGACAAATCTCAAGACAAAAAGTTCACTTCTCCATGGAGTAGAAGATGATGTTTTGATCCATATTTTACTAACTTCTTATAAAATTCAAATTGAACAACCTCGTTTATATTTTTAACTACTTTGGAAAGACCGGCATCCACAATTAAGAACTACAACCATTTAAGAGTAGCTCATTCCGGCTGTTATATTTTTCACATACATACCCACATTCAATAATTTAGGAAGATATTTTTCAAAAGAACATAATTTGCTTTCTGCCTTAAACTCTTCCAACGTGGAATGGGATGTCAACATCTACTCATTTGTAAGCCGGCGGTGACACACTTTGAACAACAGGAAACCTGCCCCCTGCCCATAGTCTCCTGCAGGCTGCTCCTGAAGAGTTGCAGTTTCAGATCTTGTAGTAATTTGTAATGTAGGTTTCTTTGATAGGTAGTCCTTGCCCCAAACTCTCACTGACCCCAGGTCATGAAAGACTAACTCATCTTTTTGTCTTTTTGTCTGATTAATTACCAAGACTTCATCTCCTTTTTCATTTGCTATGCTTGGTTTAATGAAAAAAAAAAAAAAAAAAAACACTTTCTGGAAACAAGTTCCTGTTTAGTTTGTAAGTGGCATGTCTTAGACCTAAAATTCTTGTGCTGGACAATTTCATAGAGCCAACAGACTCAAAAGTCTTGCCAAGAACAGTTCTCATGAAGCGTTTAAAAGCAGTGAATCCTTAGAAGTCCAGAGGAAGCCACAGGATTTGCCCCCCAAATATTAAATGGGATTAGGCACATCTATTCTGAAAACCATATAAAGCAAATACACAGTTGACACATTGTGTTTCTTTTCTCCAGGGCTTTCCTGGAAAGGATGGATCCTCTGGCCCTCCAGGACCACCAGGGCCAATTGTAAGTATTTCCACAAACTACTAGGATTTAAAGCATTTCATTTCTTTTGAGAAATTTTCTTTTGCTCAACTTTTCACCTGGGCAGCCATTTTTGCTCTAGGGTAACAACTCACTCTTTGGTGCAATGTTCTCCCTACTATATCCATGTGGCTTGATCATTCTATCAGAGCCACTTTGTCCATACGACCCCCTGCATTGATCTAGTTTTTATCGAACATAGGTAAGGCTTGAGTTTGAAAGAACTGCACCTGACTGATAACATGACTACTAAAAAATGTCTCCCCTCCTTTTTTGGTAGTTGGGAACAGGAATGAGCAATGGATCCTGAAGTCTTGGTGTTGAGAGGGAGAGCAGCTATCACTGTGTGTGTTTGTTACTCCTTCTTGAGAGCTGGCTGTCTTCGATGAGAATGTATGAGTACTCACGTTTGCTCCATTTTCCTGTCTCTCTATTTAGGGCATTCCTGGAAACCCTGGAGTCCCAGGGATCACAGGAAGCATGGGACCTCAAGGAGCCCTGGGGCCACCTGTGAGTATTACAGCAGTAGCCAGTCATCTTTCGCTTAATTGTGTGTTTAAATTTACCAGCATCTCTGTTGAACAAAAATGTTTATTCCTTACTGGACTCTGTGGCATCCATAAAGGAAACCAGAGAAACTCCTGGAGGAAAGATTGAGGTCAGGCTGTACATATATCATGGCTAGAGACAAATGACCCCAATAGGGAATAATCAGCTATGATTCTGTTTACATATTATATTTCCATTGTTTGTTATTCTGTATTCGTCTAAGTAAATCCAATGTCATCTTTACAGGGATTGGGCATAAAAGCTATGTGTTAATTAGGCCTGTCTCCTGGGTAAAAAAAAAAAAAAATACAAAGTTGAGAAATTCAAGGATGAGTAAGGATGGGAATAGATTTTTCTTTCTAAGTTCTACAAGAAAGACAGGATTTCCCATCAAACACACACTCACACGTAAGCAAATAAATTTAAGTGAGAGCCAGTGAATGAAACTAATTATCTCCCATTTTTGTGCTTCTCATCTCTTTGGGTGTTCAAGTGTGATCAATGGGAGGGGTAGAGGTAGGATGGGGGAGAAAGAAATGAGCACATCTGGGTTGGCTTCTTCATCTGTAAGTTAAGGTGGTTGCATTAAATGGCCTCCAAAGACAACATCTGTTGTCTTCTGTTACTTTCAAGTTGTTTCTTCTAGGTGTAGGTATTAGTCAGCATTCTGACATTACCTGTGATATACTGAGCCTGTATCCACACACTAAAGTAACTGAGATGTGTAAGTGTATGTATGACTGCAAACAGGTGAAGAATTTGTGGAAGAGTGCAATCTGAAGCGTGAGGGTAGGAGAGGTTAATGAGTGAAATTTCTATGGCTGCCATAACACATTCCTACAGTCTCAGTGGCTCAAAACTACACAAACGTATTAATTTACAGTTCTGCAGGTCAGAAGTCTGACACAGTCTCACTGGGTTAAAATCAAGGTTTGGCATTTCCTTTCTGGAGCTTCTAGGAGAGAATCTATTTCCTTGTCTTCTCTAGCATCCAAAGACTTCCCACATTCCTTGGCTCATGGCCCACTTCCATCTTCAAAGCCAGCAGTGTTTCATCTCTCTGACCATTCTTCAATAATCACATTTCCCTCTGAGCCCAGTCCAGAAAGATTCTTTGCTTTAAGGACCTATATGATTGTATCTGGGCCACTGGGTAATCCTCGATAGTGTCCCTAGATAACCTCGAGATGCTTGACTAAGTCACATTTGCAAAGTCCCTTTTGCCACATAAGGTAATATACTCACAGGTTCTGGGGATGAGGGCATGGACACTCTGGGGGGCGTGCTTTTTCTGCCTACCACAATGAATAAAACATAACAGAAACATCGGTTCTCATTTGGAAAGACCCCTCTCTCCCTCTCGCCACCCAGAGAGCCATATTACTTTTTATTCTCAAAACTCATTTCAATAAAATTTCATCTCAGAGTCCTTTCCCAAGATAGGAACATAAAAAATGCCTCCAGATTTTAGCTAGCATGTCCCTATTTGCACACCCGAATGAATGCTGTCCTCAGCAGTCACTTTACAAAGCAGTATACTCATTCCAAAAACAATGGCCTTGTTCAAAATAGTTTTATATCTCCTCTTTTTAAATCCAGCTAATAATGGGTCACAGAAAAAGATTCTATTACTTTATCTTCACACGTCTTTTTTTTAAATGCACAATGATATTACTGAGAATGGTCATGCACATGGAAACGTACTCTACACTCACACATGTGATCATATGCAAACACGCACGTGCGCGCACGTGCGCGCACACACACACACACTCACTCCTGTCTCTACCATTCTTTTACTGCAAACTTCTCTATGCATTTGGCCCAAGGCTATTTCTCACTAGAAAAGTGATTTGAAAACATCATCTCTGCTACCAGGCTTCGGTCAACTTCCCAAAATGTGCTCCTGGGAGCAAGAGTTCCAGAATATTTCAGCAGGGCTCCAAGAGCAGTGGGGGTGGGGTGGGGAGGGGGCTGGTTAAGGCAGTGTCAGAGACCATGCATACACAACCTGTTTCTCAGAAAGCCATGAGAGATTTTAGGACATCAAAAGTTCTGAGGCCTCCTGAAGTGAAATGAGAAAAAACAAAAGCTGCTTTAATATGATCTAATGTATGTGTACCTGAGCCGCCCTTTTCATTCCTTGCACTCTTGTTGCCGACACCTCCTAGAACTAATTTCCCTTACCCCAAGCTGGGTTGATCCTGAGCCATGAGGAACGGAATGGGAAAGAAGAGCTGGCTGGGAGGTCCTAGGGGGAGAAAATGGGGTGCACGAGGGGTGCAGAACACATTAGGTAAGTAGAACCCCACCCTGCTCATCCACCTGGCGGGTTGTAGCTCTCGAATAGACTCTAAATATGGGGCACACCGAAATGCCAATAAACTTTGTCCCAGAAATAAAGCCCTTGTTAATAGTATTATCTTCAATTATTGTAAATCAACGGGAAAGGGCCCCTTGCTGGTGGCATGAGGGGCCCCGTGGCACTGGCATTTTAATCAGAGACAGGAGCCATGTAGTATATAGGCACCAGGTGGGGTTGTGGGGTTGCCCCCGTCGTAGGCTTTGGGGAGCCTCTCAAAAGCCATCTGTTCTCCAAACTGTCCAGCCCAGACTTCTGAGCGCTCTGGGACGTGAGCAGCCAGAGGCCCGCTGGCCGCCAGTCTGGCGTGACCAGTAAGGCAGGCTCGGCGTCCTGGTGTTAGGGCCTTGACTGATTTCCCATGGATGTCTGTCTAGGAAGGCAGGAGGGAAAGAGACCAAGAAAGACAGACTGCCCCACTGAAGATAGCAACGTGTCTCCTAGGGCGGTGCCGGGAACGTGCGCTTTCCTGTGCTCTGCCCAGCGCACAGCGTGTGTTGGTGCCCCTGCTGCCGTCCTAATTCCTACCTGGAGTTTAAGTCTAGGCTGACAGGCAGGGCCTCGCCTGCAGCGCAGCAGGTGGTGATGAAGCACATGTCAGAAGCGGCCATGCAATACGGGTAGATGGGTCCACTCCAGCATTTAAAGAGCACCGCGTTAGAAGTCAGGATGCCTGGGCGCCTGGGTGGCTCAGTTGGTTGGGCGACTGCCTTCGGCTCAGGTCATGATCCTGGAGTCCTGGGATTGAGTCCCGCATCGGGCTCCCTGCTCTGCGGGGAGTCTTCTTCTCCCTCTGACCCTCCCCCCTCTCATGTGCTCTCTCTCAGTCTCTCTCTCAAATAAATAAATAAAATCTTTAAAAAAAAAAAAAAAGTCAGGATGCCTGTGTTCTAGATGTGGCCCTGCCGTGACCTTACCTAGCTGTGCAGCCACATCCCTCCAGCAACTTATCTAGGCCCTCAGGACGTCAGTTTCCCGATTCATTCATTTAAAACAATGTACTGGGTAGCCACAATATGGACCAGGTACATGGGGGAGAGGGGTTCCTAGGGGTACAAAAGGTGACCAAGATATTTTTCCACATCCATGGCAAATCTAGAGAGAATAATGTTTTTTCTATAAGTAGGGATAATAAAAGGCAGAAAGTGAGAAATGCCTTAAGGGAAAGACAACGAAGTTGCCATGAAAGCCCCATTGAGAGACAGAGAGACAAAGAGGGAGAGACAGAGAGATGCAGAGGGAGAGACAGAGAGGGGGATACCACCTGAGTTGATGGGATGGGGAGAATAGCACCTGAACGAGGCAGCATTTCACTTAGATCTTGAAATGTGGGTGTGATTTCCGCCCACAAAGACAGGAAGATGGCATTGATGGGGATTGCAGTAAGACATAAAGCAAACACAAGGCACCCCATCTTTTATACATTTTAGTATTTTTCAACTCTTTCTCTTACTTCATGGCCACCATCACAGTTTTATTCTGACCCCTCTTCGTTTCTCAGAGTTCATCACAGGAAGCCCTAAGTGGCCCCCATGCTCTCGCCCTGGTCTTATCCATTCCCCAGCTGCTGAGTGATCCTTCCTGTATATCTTTGATGTGTCATTCCCCGGCTTGAATCTCCTCACTGGATCCCTATAACCAGGGGATGGGTCCCAAATATTCAACCAAGTATACATGGCCCTTCATGATGGTCCCTTCCTTTACCTTCCAGCTGACCTCCTACCATCTCTTCGTTTGGAGTTGAGTCACCTAAAATTATGTAGAGCTCCACCAACACACGCCATACCGTTTCACACTTGTTTAGCCTTCGGGACATCCTTCCATTTGTCTGAGCTGTTTTCTCCTCCTTTCTCCAGCTGGTGAGATTCTGGCTAGTCTCTCTTTAAAACTGTGCACTTCATGTGTGAGGCCCCCCTCACCTCCTCAGGCTGAGACCACATCCAGCCCTCCACTGAAACGATCCATTCCTCAAGGGCAGAAATGTCATCATACTTGTACTCATAAGTTTTTGTTCCTAGATTCCAGCTCTGTTTCATAGAGGGCTCTTATAGGTCTTTGTTAAAAGAAAGAAAGAATGAAGTTATGTTTGCGTTCCAGTTAGGCTGATGTGCAGGGGAGTACGAGAAGATTATTCTTAGAAGATTATTTCTCCATGGTCTAACATGGGAGACCTTTAGAGCCAAGCTAGGATGTTTTGATTTATGTTAACAGGTATCTTTAATATGTGGGACTTGGACCACGATGAGATCATTCCTCTTCCCTCAGCATTAAAATTCTGTGAATCTATGAATGTAGCTACTGTAGTTTCTTTTCTTTACATTTCAAGGGTTCCTAAAATTATAGGAAAATGTGCCATTTTTCTTGCCTACATCGACAGGGAATATGTGTTTTCCCTCAAAGCATACTTTGGTGGAGTTATGGACCTTCCTTTGCTCAGGAATTTTTATTTTGTTTTTGTTTTACTTTGCAAAAATCAAAGGAAAGATGTCAGAGACGTTGGAATAAAAAATAACTTCTTGCTGTACAGATATTCTACTAAATGGATCTTTCACTGAGACTGCCTAGCTGTGTCCTGTAGCTACTTAATAACCAGCATCGTGAGGCCGAGTTTGAGGAATTTCAGGTCGGATTAAACACATCCATTCTTATGTACCAGAAGGGGCTGAGGCTGTGTGTTTTTCCTTATCACTTGGGTTCACGCTCTAATTTCTTTTTCTAAGTTTCAAGGAAGCCAATTTAACAAATGATAGCTAGCAATGGAGATGTCAAATAGTGTATTGGTTCAGAAATAAAAATATTTGAGACCAATTGCTTTTAAGAAATGACTCAGGTTAACACCGAGTTCTGAGTTGCTAGGGTTAGATTGGAGGGACTCATGATTGCTTTTTTATTATTGTTTAGCTAGGAAACGGAGTTGAAGATATTGGCTGGCAGAATTGTTGAATAGTGTTCTCATTCACTTTGCTAGAAGCACACTTTGTTGGGGAGATCACGGGCTCTTGAGCCCAGCTGATTGGGTTCCGGTCCCAGAGTTCCCATTTTCTCACTGTGTGATGAGGGGCGAGTGAATCACTTTTCTTATGTATAAAGTGGAAATAACATCTCCTAGGGTTGTTAGAAAGAATGAATTAGATTATTTTATAGGAGTCTTTAAATAATAAGAATTAAATAATGAATTAATCTGATAAGGCTGTGACAGAGTTAAATGGGTTAATACACTAAGAACAATGCTTGGAACATGGTAAAAGCACTTCAGTGTTAAACTGCTTGTATTTACCAATAGCTTCTGAATGTATTAATAATGTAGAATATTTACTTATTTTTGTTTGCTGATTTTTGGGTTTTGTTTTGCATCCAATGCTTGAAAAGCTGGCTCCACTAAAGGTTGATTTCATGATAACATAAGTAGCTCTTTTGTCCAGTTAGACCTACAAGGGGACATTACTGCATTTTTAGGGATTTGGCCACTTGTGGAGCCTAAGACATGAGGAGGATGACACCAGTACATCTCAAAAGAATTGTGAGGCAAGAATGCCTTGTAAATCTTACTTTTGCAAACAGTTTTTATAAAGGAGATTGGTTACTTTTTAACAGAATCAACTCTTGGATACTTTTTAACGGAATCAACTATTGGATACTTTTTACAGAATCAACCCTTTTTACTTGCAGTAAAATTCAGCCATTCATTCATTCATTCATTCACTCATTCATTCGGTTCACGTATCTTTGAGCACTTGCTCTGGCCCAAGCACCGTCCCGGGAACTGGGGAACAGGAGTTTGTGAGCTAGACACAGACTGACTATGGAACTTACACGCTGAGAGTGGTTGTAGTGAGGATATGCTTTCTTTGTAGAGTTGGTGATTCTCCCCTGGCAAGTCCAGCTTTGTATTTTTCATAAATTCTGTTCCATGTGTTACCCCGTTCCAAATAATGACGACATTATGAGATGCTAACACATTATCCTTGTAAGGAACCCCGGAGACCATTTAACTTAATGGCCTGATCTTACAAAGAAGCTCAGAGAGTTTAAGTGGCTTACAGATCCTATCTCATCTGTTTTTCCCCAAAATATTAGTATGAAAAATTTCAAGCAAAATTCAAAGAATTTAGAGTGAACACCTATATACCCAGCACTAAAGTTGTACTATTCTGTGTATGAGTTTGTGTATATTTTTCAATAACGTTCTCTTGGTGTTGTTGATTATTGATCTCATTTGTAGTCTTGAAAAATTATCTTGTGGTACACTAAAAGGTGGATTTATTCTTCTAGTTGAAGTCAGCTAATATTTTTCTTCTCACTTTATTGACAGAACAAAAGGAAGCTCAAGGTCTGAGGAAGTAGACAGCAATCCTAGATTTATAATGACTATTTCAATTTAATATTGGACTTAGTTGAATGTCTGAGTCACTCCGTTATGCGGGAAACAGGCTAGGTGGTTTTAGAAATAGAAAGTAACATAAGTTATGGTTTCCAGTTTTAGAGATCTTACCATCTACACAGAGAGAAGAGAAATCCACAAGTTGACTTGTAGCTAAGTACATTGGACAATAATAAAAAATGCAGTGTCATATAACTTATATTGGAACTAAGTACTGCATTAGAATATTTCTCCTGTTGATATCTAATTTATAAGATTTATGTTTATAAATACTTTAATATTTTTCTCACATTTCAAATGTCTTCGTACCCTGAGTAGATCAGGTCTGTGGGGATGCGAAAGTGTAATTTTGAGGAGTAGAAGTTAGGGAGGTTGGAACTAGATAACAAAAGACTTTGAATTGAAGAACCAACTTTGTCACATGGGTCTAAGAATCGCTGAGTGGTTCTGAATAGAGGAAGAGCTGCTGTCACTCAGTAGTCACTGAGCCCTCTAAGTTGTATGCTGGTAGTGTCTGAGGAAGGACCCGTGGTTATGTGGGGGATGAACTAGAAGCGGGGGGGGGGGGTCGTCTTTAGTTAGAGAAGTCCATTAGAAGGAAGTTTCAAATGCCCTGGTGTAAGACAGTGAGGGTAGCACCTGGGTCATGGAACAGAAGGCTATGAGAGATTGCAGTGCAAGAAAATGTGTGTGTGTTGAATAGACACATGAGATGCAAGGGAAGGGAGGAGAAAAGACAACCAGTGGTGGGCTCAAGCTGCTTGTACCTTCTCTTCCTTTCTCAACTCTGTCTTCAGTGACAGCACATTTGTAGCTTGAAATCAACCATGGTAGATAGATTTATGCCTCTAGTAGCAGCAAACTCTGCAAGTCCGGGCATCTTATTTTTCCAGAAAGCCAATTTACCTGCACACCAATGGTGTGAAACCAGAATTTTGAATTGAGGTGACTGTTAATGGAATAGAGATTCTGGAGAAGATATTTGGTTGGGACTTGTTGAGTTTATTGTAACAACGGGGAACCATCTGACAATGTGGCTAAATTCCATCTGTAAAGGCTATTTGCTATCCTTTCGGTAGAGACATAAAAATGTTGTTCAGTGGATCTATTACATTGCTTCAGAGTTGAAACAAAAAGATGAAATGCTCTGAAGACACATGTTTTGCTTATTAGTATAATTTCATTACAGAAACACTTGAAATCTCCATTATCTTTTCAGTAAAAATTTTTACGGTAATAATACAGTTTCTTACGGCTCAAAGAGTAGCTAAGCCACACAACAAAATAATAATTCAGCTGAGAATTCGTGTTAATATGAGTTCCTGTTATCAGGGAGAATCGGGGAGAAGAACTGTGTGCTGTGATGCAGACAGAAAGCAGAGTTATGGGAATCCACAAATCTCATCTCTTACCTGAACCCTTAGGATGGAAGATCGTTTACTTCCTTTGAGAGATAGTCTTTTAAAAATGGAAACAATTTAGCTATTCAGCAGAGGCTTGTAAAATAAATCATGAAGCATCAGTAGAGTACAATTCACGGAGCGGTGCTTAGGGTGGAAAGATATAAATGACCGATTCGGTGATATGACGTCACAAAGCAGTATTGCTGCATGATCTCAATTTCGTGTGAAAAAATACTGTCTACATATTAAAAGGCTGGGGGAGTAAAATGTTTAAAAGAGTTACTTCTGTTTGCTGTTTGTTTATTCCTGTTGTGTATCGATTTTTGCTGCAGAATCGCTAGAGCTAGGAAAACCATCTTAATAGAATAAGAAAAGATGCACTCTCATTATGGCCAGCTGAAGGCAGTGTTACAAGGAACTTGACAATTTAAATTTTTTACAGGGTATCCCTGGAGCCAAGGGAGAGCGCGGAGAAAGGGTGAGTATCCTCTGGCTCTGTTCACCAGGCCCAGCTTGCTGCACACCTTTCATTGCATAAGGCTGAGACTGGATGACCATCGACTATCGTGACTGTTACTGCCATGACTGTTCATCGCTCTTATTCCGTTCCCTCTCTCCTCCCTCTCCTCAACCCACTGGACTGGGGGCATGTTGTCAGGTGGAAAAACGCCCCGTGGGCTAGAAGTCAGGAGAGCTGGTTTCTAGTTGCCTCTCTGCTACCATTCAGCTGGATGACCTCGGACCCCTTTCTTTAAGGATAAAATGGAGAGAATCAAACTCCGCTAACTCCAAAGTGGATCTGATGACAGAATTATATAATGGACGTAAAAAGGCTTCAGAAAAATAAAAACTCTATGCAAATGCCAAGTAGTAGAAAGGGGCTTGTGTTTTCTCTGATGGGCGGACATTGGCAGCCAATGGCAGACGCAGAGTCAAGGAACTGGCTGGGGAACTTAAATCAGTTTATTTCCAGGACCTTCTCTCTCTTTTGAGAAATTATGCAGCTGCTCATATAATTGTGCTGTCGCCTGTAGTAGAAACAACCGTGATTTTGGGCTCATCCAGTCACCTCTGTGAACCCTTGGGCAACGTGTTTAACTCTGTTCATTTATCAAATGGGTTTAACATTTTTCCTTGGAGTTGGTGCTAATATGAAATAAGCCACTGCCTGAGAAAATGTTATCGTTTATAAGCTCTAAAGAGCCAAAATGAGGTATTCAAAGTATATGGGTTTGTGTCAAAACTATGAAATTCTTTTAGAATCTGGGACCAGAAATACTTGATTTGTCATTTAATGAAGGTTCCCAGGAGCGTTGCACCATGAATGTCAAATTACTTCCTCCTTCTCTGCACCGTGGGGGCCAATCCTATCTGGTGTGGGAGCCAACGAGGTGGGAGCAGGGGGTTGAGTCAGATCTGCATGCCGGAAGTCTGGCCACGGGGCTGGGCTTGTGGCCGAGACTCAGAGGATGCTTTCTTCTCACGCAGGGGGACCTGCAGTCTCAAGCCATGGTGCGGGCAGTGGCACGTCAGGTGTGCGAACAGCTCATCCAGAGTAAGTGCATTACGGTTCCAATGTCGTTCTCTGTTCCTTGTCCCAATGGGGATCTGCCTTGCCCAGAAGTTAGTGACTCAGGAAAACACCGCGAAAACTTTGTCTTGGTGCAGAAAGGTAAGCTTTACAGATGGTCATAACTATCCCCGGTAAGAGGTCATTACAGATCACCCTCGAGTCCTGTATCCATGTCACAGACACCAGCTGCCTCTGTGGCATCTGTCCAAGAGCCTTCCTTTGGCCCACATAGATATAACTTAGCTGCCCAGATCAGATCTTTTATTCTTTCCTTGTCTTCAAATGGATAGATTTTTTTTTTTTTCTCAAGTACTCAGCACTTGAAAGTTGTCAGACTAAGGAATCAGAAGCTGCTTTCAAAAAGATGATCCATAGTGTTGATTTCTATCAACTCACTAGATTTAAATCAATACCTGCTTTTTTTTATCCTTTTGGTTAGGCCAAGGTCCTTGACTTCATTCTTCTTTTTTGTAAATTTAAATTCAATTAGCTAATACATTGTACATCATTACTTTCAGATGTAGTGTCCCATGTCTTCATTTTAAACTTGAACTTTCCAGCAACACGGTATTCCAGTTACTTGTTTGTGTTCATTCACTTGCGTACCCACCCATTTTGCGTTTCCCCCAGGCCCACTGACATTTTGTCTCAGTAATCTAACCAGAGGGTTACTAGTATGGGCCCTTTGCCAATAATTTGCTCAATTCCAGAAAGATCTAAGGCCAGGTAGAGATGAAATAGTCAAACCCAGCCATCCCTGGCCTAGCTCTGTAGTCAAGTCTCCTACTCTGGTAGCACACCACTCCACCTTCATTACCTGAGTGGCTGTCTTAGCTTTGGAAGGTTACATTTTTTTAACCCAGGAATGTCTGGGAGTCCCATAAGTGTCCAAGAAGGCATAATGGCTAGTTCCTAAATCCCATTTGTAGTAGATAAACCCAGATCTCATCTTTGGGAAGGCATCAAGTGAAGGTGCCACATCAGCTTGGGAGAGTTTTCATTAAGACATTAATTGTGCAAACCATGTACAAAGCTGTCATCTTCAGACATAACAGTAATGCTCCCTATATTTTAACTTTATTTCATTTATATTATATTGCCCAAATTAAATGTGTATATCTGAGAGAATTGACCAGTTTTAAATGAAACTATTTAAGTTTATTGCCAAAGCAAGATCTTTAAAAACACAATAAATTATAAAAGTTAAATTGAACATTATAAAAGCTAAATTGAACATTGAACAATAAATTATAAAAGCTAAATTGAACATTGAATACGTCTAAAGCTAACCGGTACCTTGGATTATTTTGTAGGTTTCTCATTTCAAGTATACAGTGTAAATGAGCAAGGAATTATTTTAAGGAAGCCTAGGGGTTAAATCCAGGTAGGACTCACTGACCACAGTATGTGGGAGATTTCACAATAGTTGCTGTCATATTCCACTATAGAATAAAAATCTCATATAAATATATGATCATTTAAGACATGCCCTAAAAATTGAGAGTTCAAAATTGCATCTTTCCCCTTCAGGAATTCTCAGATTCTTGTGAATGACTTCGAGGAAATGGAAGCCAGCAGGGAGTGATGCAAGAAAGCTGAAAGAAGCCTGTAGAATAGGGAGGCCCTGTCTGTGGATGCAGCTGGGAGAGAAGAAATAGAAAAGATTGCACACAACTTTATGAGCAAGACCCAACCCACCCAGGGGCTGTTGCTGGCACCTCAGCCACCTTCCCACGTGCTACTTCAGGTTCCTCTGGGCTCCTTATTCCATTGCTTAGGTTTCTCCTCAGAACTTGATTCATCAGTTAGCATATAATTCCTCACATGCTCAGTTATCCAGATTTTAGTCCAGAGCTGATCAGAAGAATTACTCTAGGAAAGGTGACATGGGAAACTGTGTGAGTGATGATAGCCAGAGACATGATAAAGGAAGAACCTGGAAAAGCAGATGTGGAAATGTCGACCCCACTCGGACAATCGTGGACATGCCTACAGATGGCCTCCAAGTCATCAGTTGCGGTCATGGTCCTATGCTTAAGAAGGCATTGAATATATTTTAGAAATAATCCCTCTAGAATGGTTACTATTCTTTATTTAGATCTGTATGTTAGAAAAGGGATAGGTTTTCATCTAGAAAATTCACTAATGTGGGAAAATCTTATCTTCTGATGTTGCCAGAAAACCGAGGTGTTATGATATCAAGCACTTTACCAATGTATACTTCTGATTATTAAAATATGTTCTTCCAGGCATAACTGAGTTAAGGGATTATAGGAGGGAGAGCCAGATTTAAAACAAAATAAATAAAGCTAGTGGGAGTATCTGCAGCTGGGACCCAAGTAAAGGTTCCTGCAAAAAGGCTTGGCAACGAAGAGTCAGATTGAAACAAAACACTTGTCTGGGGGTTTCTGAGCAAGAGGGTGGAGCAGGCTTTGTGGGTTGGAAAAAAGACAAGTAAGTTGGGAAGAGGGGTGTTGCTAGAGAGAAGGGGCAGCTGGGTGAGGGTTTAGGGGTCACATAAATGTTGGGGGCAAAAACCAAATTTATGACTTCTGCCCATGATGTTTACTGAGGTGCTGATGTGAGCTGTGGAATTCCAAACACTTGAGATGCACCTTGAATACGGTCCAGCTGTTAATATCATCCAAAGTAAAATGTCATCATTTTTAAGTTGGAAATCAACATATTTCAGAGAGTGTGCTTTTCCTCTTGTGGTTGTCGAATGGAATGGTTCAGAGCCTTGACCGATAATACCGCTGGTCTTCCCTTTCTGCGTGTGACAGTTCACTGAAGGATGTCTCTGCCCTTTGTGTCTCAGGTCACATGGCCAGGTACACAGCCATCCTCAACCAGATTCCCAGCCAGTCCTCATCAGTCCGGACCGTCCAGGGGCCTCCTGGGGAGCCTGGCAGACCAGGGTCACCTGGAAACCCTGGTGAACAAGGACCCCCAGGGACCCCAGGCTTCCCCGGAAATGCAGGCATGCCAGGGACCCCTGGAGAACGAGGTAAGCTGAGCCACCTCTCCCACTGGAACACCACTGAGGTGTGTGCAGTGAAGCATGGTGTAAAACGTGCTTATACAATGATGATGTCCAAAATAATGAATGTTCATTACCACCACCCCATCTCTTCCCCAGCTTACTTATTTTTCCCCAAGATTCCCCAGTGAGTAAGTTGAGTAATCTACAAAGTATTTCATCAAGAGCCATATCTACTCATGTGAAAAAGGAGGATTAGGACCCCCAACTCACCTCTCAGAGGCTTTTGAGCTAATGAAAGAAAGGTGTCCCCTCTAGATGGAGGAATTAAGAACAGGTGCCCTTTCCACGTGGAAGAATTAGAAAATGATGCCCTCCTCTGGACAGATGTGGCATCACACATATGTCATGGTAAGCTGAGAGCTCACTTCCGAGGTCAGATGCTTTTTTTATGCAGTGCCCACAGTGGGCAACAGTTGGTGGCAGCCCTCAGGTGAGTCATGCGTCCTATCGACAAATGATTTACATATGCCTATGTAGACCATGCCAGCTATAAACTTCAAGTGAAAATACTGGTTGTGGTTCATCTTCCTATAATATAAGGCAGCATTTTATTTATTAGTTTCACGGGCCAATGTTTTGTCTTTTCTACCAAAGTTTCTTGAAAACAGAAATCCCATTTAGCCTTTTCTGTTTTCCCCTACAGGTCTTAGCAGTGTTGTATAATACAATAATAAGATTTTGATTGAATTTCATTCAGTTCTATAATTGACCTAGATCTCCCCCTCTAGATTAAAGAGATGTGGGAAATTAGGGTTACATATGAACTACAAAGAAAGTGATGGGAAATAAGACAACTGATTAAAAGTATTTTCTAAGACACCATGTTCTAGAATGTAGATCTGGGGAAAAGCTGTTACCTATTTGCCATGTGAATCCTGTTACTTTTGTGAGCTGGGTAGGATATGTTCCTTTTATCACATTGGAGATGTGACATGCAGATTCCAAAGTTAGTACTTCATGTTCATTCTTGATCTGTGCCAACAGGGCTTTCTGCCTCTGTGCTTTCATATGCCTTGTTCCCCGCTTTGGAAATGTCCTTTGCTTTCCCTATCTTAGGTGTGTTCTTACTCTTAGTGCAAGGCTCAGCTGCACTTCTCTTTCAGGAATGACATTTTCATTGATTGCCCCAGACCACACAGTGGCTCCATCCCCAGGACCCCTGATGCACTGTCTTTCCCATGCATTTTAGCACTCATCAGGGGGAGGTGAACAGCTCGATTGCCAAGAGCAGCATCAGTTCTGAACCGCATTGCACATGATAGGTCCTCCCTCAGTAGTTGTTGCTCTCTTAGCAACCCAGTCCTGGTTTTCCTTTCTGAAGGTTTTTCCCGTGCCAGGACATGAAATCAGCTGATGTAGAGAAAGGCATGTCTCCCTCACAGCACTCGGAAGATCTGGCAGCCGGGCATCCTCTGATGGTGTTGGTGATGGATCACCTGTGACACGGGGGGCACAGGGCCAGTGCCTGAGTCACTCTCAGCAAGTCACAAGTTGTGTTTGTTTTTTTTTGGAAGTCCTATTCTTGTTCTTGCCAGACTGAGTCTTCCCTGCTCCTCAAGAGGAATTGAATGCTTCGACCATAGGAAAATCTTCCAGGAATTCTCAAACAATGGCCCAGACAGCCTTTGAAATATGAATTTCCATGATATAATTTTCTGACCTACATATGTCGATACACATGTATCCCTAAAGAGTGTAGTAGACAAAGCAAAATCCTGTCCTGCAAATACACGGAGAGTGACAGTGTGACAGAAAGTGAGACATGCCCTCTGAACATGAGGGAAAGTGATTTTTAGATGATCGCCAATGGATGGTCATGGTTTTGCATTTAAGGTCAGGGTTTATAGGTCAAGGCTCAAGGGATTTTCATTCCTAGCAAAGTATTTCAATCCTGTTGCAGTTGGCATTTGTTGCTGCAAGGAAGACAGTGATTTTTTGTTTGTTTGTTTGATCTTGTGGTCCAAATACCCAGGAAGTATTGAGAGAGAGAAATATCTACGTTTCCACTAAATCAAACAATAGCATTTTAAAACTGAAGACACTTCAGCCATCTTTTCTCTTCACCCTCATTTTGTGTAAAAGAGAGCATATGAAGATAATGAGGCCCAAAGAGTCTTGAAATCAGCCAATGTTAGGACTAGAAATAAAAACCAGAGGTTGTGGGGTTGTTGTTGCTATATAAAATACGATTATCACGATGCTCTCTATATAATATAACTTTGAAAGGACATTATATTGTAGTAAGTAAAAATAAGTATTATTACTCAAGAGTGTATTTAGACAAATGCTAAACTACAAAAGCAAGGCAAAAAGAAATATGGTGTTGAGTACTCTGGCCTAGCATTTAAGTGAACCTCACTTTCTTGGGGTTTTCTATGTGTCTCACATGAGTCTTCCTAAAAGAAATTCACCACTCCATTGACTTGGCGAATTTTTCATAGGAAGTGCTCCATCTGGTTTCCCTATTATAATTTTTCAAAAATTTTTACAGTAAGCTCTCTGCCCCAGAGGGCTTGAACTCAACCCTGAGATCGAGGGTTGCGTGCTCCACTGACTGAGCGAGCCAGCCACCCCTAATTTTTCAAGTTTTTTGAACTCTTTTACAGAGGATGTACAGTAAGAAATACATTTTGCATCACGATGTAGTATGCAAGTCCATGTGTATGCATGCAAACTTGTATGACTGAGGCAAAAAGAAATACTACTGATCCTTACTATGGTTTCCTGTTTTCCTCCATTAAAAGGGCTGAGGGGCAACCTTGTATTTTCTGACCTCAGTTCAAAATGCACTGTTGATTAACCCAGTCATTATCATTGAACTAGCGAAGAATATGCATTTTTGGAGAACAGAAAAGGAATTACAAATACTCCCCCCCATATCAGCAGTGTGAAATAGAGACTGTTCTCGACCTTCCTTATCACCCAACAGAAGACTGTATTTTGCCTCCATCTAATTAGCTACCTCCTTTTCATTAGTCCTTTGTCTCCTTTAACTTAAACAAAGTATTTTTCATAAGTTTGTGGGGAATCGTCGTTTAGCTGTGTTCTCACATGGATCGCAATATATACAGAATCCTTAGAAGTTAAGGATTTGAAGGACTCCTGCAGCTCACATTATTTATCTAAGGCTTGAACTCCAACTTGGACTTGTCTGATTATTAGCACCCAGGAGTAAAGAGGTTCCATCTGCGTAGCATAAGCAAGATGTTCTGTAGCCCAATTTCTCACCTGCTTTTTCTTCTTGTCACTTATACTCCATGGCTCACATACAGCAAAGAAAAGCTGTTTTTCCTTGCCTGTCCCCATTAAATACTGCACTGTCTTCAGAAATGACTCTATATCCTGGCTTCCAAAGTTCACAAAAGCTCTAAAGTTTCTCTTTTCTTCCCTGACCTGAAACAACTGAGTCCTGACTTTTCTGACTTGAACACACTCTCCTAGAGTCACAACCTTGTGTGATTCTAACTAGACCCCAGAAGACAGCTCCGTTTCTAATTCTGATCTTTGTGTAATCGTTCCTGGATGACTAATCTCCTATTTTCTTATTCCATTTATTGAAATGTTCACTGGTGTCTTAAACCATATATTAACCCAGGCAAAAATAAGTTGGCTGGTCTATAGTTGGCCAAATTGAGTTCCTTTATTTACTTGAAAAGAACTGGGACAGTTTCCTGATTTCAGTCTTTATGTAACTCCTTCAGTTTCCATCATTCTCCAAAAAACACTGGATCACGGGAGCCATCCAACTGAAGATTTTCATGTTCAGATTGTACATCCATAAAGCTGGAATTTATAGCTAATTTATCTTGGACAATAAATCAGTAAATATTTATTGAATGCAGGGTTCATGTAAGGCTTTTGAGTTGACAGTGTGTAAGATAATACTATTTATTTATGGCTTTCACTTATTAGGCACTAAATGTATCTGCCAATATTGTGTTCAGTCCTATATGCACACTCCCTCATTTGGATAAAATAGAAGACATGGTTTGGATAAGGAAGGAATGCGAAACATTACTGAATGTGCAAGTTGGGAGAGTAAATGTGAAATGAGTTGGGTAGAAAGTAAATGCTGTCAGAATTTAGAGGAAGACATCACTGTGGGCTTTGAAAAGAAGGGTTCCAGCATTTATTAAGCGACTAGTGTTGTTAAGCTACTATTAGTTGCTTGGCACATTATTAACGCTCATAAAAATCTTGCGAGGTCAGTATTAGCTCCATTTTTTAAAAAAAGATTTTATTATTTATTTATTTATTTATTTGAGAGAGAGAGAGAGCGTGCATGAGCACAGGGGGAGGGGCAGAGGGAGAGAGAATCTCAAGGAGACTCCCCGATGAGTGCAGAGCCCGATGTGGGGCTCCATCCCAGGACCCCAAGATCATAACCTGAGCTGAAACCAAAAGTCAGATGCTCAACCTACTGAGCCACCCAGATTACCCTAGCTCCATTTTTAAGTTAGGAAACTGAGGCTCAGCTAGTTTGTCAGTTGTCCAAGGTCACCCCGCTGGACCATAGGGGACCAGAATTCAAGTCCACATCTTCATGATTCCAGAATATCTGTGCTTGCTCCACTCTGTCCTGTTGCCACCTTGGAATTCATGGTGTAGTGGGGGACTCCCATGGGAGAGGCCAGAACCATGCAGGGTCTGGTGGACCCCCGTTTCGTTATGGCTTCTACTAACCACAATTCACGGCTCAGTTCACACAAACAAGTCAACAGCTGAACTGACCAGAATGGCACAGTGGGTCATAGTTGTACTATTTGCAAGCTCCCTGCACACTTTGTTCTGTTTTTGGAGAGCCTTGGGACATCCTTGACCTGGCAAATGACCAACTTTGAGGTGATTTGTTGGATAAATATGAATGTGATAAAAATATTTTCCATGATTATACATTTTGACACTTCAAAGTTTTTCTAGTATTTTAGCATGTGCCCAGGCTATAGAAGAGTCCAAGTAGGGGAATTACCTGGAGGGAAGCTGGCCATGGATCTGGCAACCTGGGGTACACCTCTAGAATTAGTGTAACATCTAACCCTAGGAGAAATAGAAACCTAGAACAAGGCAATTCAGTCTTGTTTTACTTGTGATATTTTAGAAGAGAAACCGATTTCACTTCACTACTTGTGATGCCGCTTAACTGAGTAGCAGGACGGGATGTCGTTTGGGGCATCAGTCACATATAAGTCAGGGTCTGAGCTTGGCCACTTACTAGCTGTGTGATCTTGGCTGCTTAATCGTACATCTTAATCTTTCTGTATCTTCATTCACTCACCTAACCAGCACTTACTGAGCATCTACTACACATCAGGCACACTGTTGGGTGTCAATGACATAGTAGTAAACAGGGCATACATTTCCTACCTTTCCTGTCCCTAGCACGGACACAGATTTTAAACAGACTAACAAAAACTACATGAATAGTTTCATTTAGTTACATTAGTTGTGTCATGAAAAAAATCCATGATGCTATGCAAATATAGAAGAGAGGGCTCTGACTTACTCTGGCATGTCAGTGATGTTTCAGCTGAGACCTGAAAGCTTAGGAGTTTGGCATATCAGTAAGAGAGTCAGAGGAGAGCATTCTAGGCAGAGACAGCAATAACGTGCAAAGAAATGAGGTGCGAAAGGGCTTGAAACTCTAAAGCCATGATTCTCAATAGTAGTCAACATATTGTCTCCTTTTCAACAAATAATTTACATCTCTTTTACTATTCAAAATGAAATTCATAGACAATACATATAACCTGCCTTCACACATAATTAAAAAAAACTAGACTGCCATCTAGTGTAATGTAAAGAAGTAAAACTAAAGTAATTTCTCGTTAAACTGTTTATTCCAATATGCATATTCTCAGCATGACTACACTGGAAGCATAATGAAGTCAAAATGTATTTATATTAAATAATTACTGAGAATGCAACAGCTACAAGTTAGCTGAGCTTTATCAATGACATGTCTTTCTGTATTTGTGTCTATTGTGTTCACAGTGAAGATCGTAAGAGCAAATACATCATCAGCATTATGCAAATAACTGTAAATTATCTTCTACTTTTTCAGACACCTGTTCCTTGATTAACAGATCTCTTGGTTTTCCATTTTATTTCCTTTTCCTACTGGGGCTCTCTCCAGAGAGGTCTTATACTACTGACTAGACGTCTCCTCTCACCCATCGGCAGTGGTGTTGTCTTTACCCATGCTAGTGACTGGAGAATGTTAAGTGGAAATGACTGGGGGGTATCATTCTAAAGATTTCCCCATTGGAACACATTGGTTTCTATAAATGTCATTAGTACTTTATACCTACTCTGTGGGATCAAATATTTGGGATGCAGTATTACCATTGAGGATTAAAAAAATAACAGTGTTAGGGCGCCTGGGTGGCTCAGTTGGTTAAGCGACTGCCTTCAGCTCAGGTCATGATCCTGGAGTCCCGGGTTCGAGTCCCGCATTGGGCTCCCTGCTCGGCGGGGAGTCTGCTTCTCCCTCTGACCCTCCCCCCTCTCATGTGCTTGCTCTCTCTAATTCTCTCTCTCTCAAATAAATAAATAAATAATCTTTAAAAAAAAATAACAGTGTTAGAATGTCATCTTTAATCACAAGAAAATTTCATGTTTTTGTTTAAGACCTGGATGCAAGGGCAGTTTCCCCACTCTGTTTGTTGCCCAGATTAATTTTTTATTGTTCTTTGAGGATATAATCCCTGAACGACTTTTTGAAGTTGGAAAATTATTCCCCTTGAGGTTTCCCTGCCACAGAAAACAAAATTTCTAAGGAGTGAATGTAAAGAAAGACAAGATTTAAGGATCAGTTCTTATATCAGTCCTAAGGTTCTGTGGTTAATTTGAAAAAGATGGACTTTGTTCCCGAAAATGAGAAAGGGGGGTTGTGAGAAGGATGAGAAGATGCAACACAACCCACCCCCCCCCCCCCCCAAAGCAAACACAGGTAGAAAAGGAGTCAGCCACACTCTGGTGGCTGGAAGTCAGTGACAACCCCCTTCAGAGACACAGAAATGGCAGTCAGAGCTGAGAAGAGCTGCATACACCCGAAAGCTAAATCTGAGTCCCTACAGCTCATGCCCCTCACCTGGGAATCAACAAGCCTGAGGAGGCTGGGTCTCAGGACAATTCGAAGCTGGGAGAGAGAAGTAGGGTTCTTGCATTCGCTATTTCTGTGGTTGAAAAGAGCTGTTGGCAGCGAAGATACATTTGGCTGAAAACTTCAGTCACGAATGCAGAATAATAGCGTAGCAGTTGCCAACCAGGAATGCCTTGATGCTAAGCATCTGTGGAACTTCTTAATGTCCTCTTTATCCTGGTTTATTCCTGGAAAAGTTATCTTTATGGGACAGATCAACTTGATTAAAGATAGAGGGTTGGCAGGGCTCCTGTAATAATTGGCTGTTTGATGCTTAAATATTTACAAGTCTTCCCTGTGATGTTGTATTATCTTTGATATTCGGTTGCACAAGGCATAGACTGTTCATTGCTGTTAAAAATCTGCTGACGTGTATGTTTCTTTCCTCATCCCCTTCCTCCCATCTCCTGAGAGATGAACTCCAGAGAAATGAAGGTAGCTTTCTCTTCTCTCACCCAAGAGCTATATTGTAAAGTCCAGTTTGAATGTGCTTTGGAACAAGACTTTTCTCTAAAGGTCTGATGTATTGTTTTTTCATAATGTATAGTAACCTGAACGCATTGAAAAGGAATGCTTTTTCTTTTTCTTCACTGTATCATCTTTTATTTTGTAAGTGTCTTTTTTCCCCCTCTATTACAAACTGACTCTTTACATTCAACATGGCTACAGAGAGAAGCTCTATGTGTTAATGATTTATTTATTTTTTTAAGATTTTATTTATTTATTTATTTATTTGACAGAGAGAGAGACAGCGAGAGAGGGAACACAAGCAGGGGGAGTGGGAGAGGGAGAGGCAGGCTTCCCCGCGGAGCAGGGAGCCCGATGCGGGGCTCGATCCCAGGACTCTGGGATCATGACCTGAGCTGAAGGCAGACGCCTAACGACTGAGCCACCCAGGCGCCCCTGTGTTAATGATTTATTACTATATAACAAGTTACCCTAAAACTTAGCAACTTAAAACAACAAAACATACATGATCGTGGTTTTTCTGGGTCAGGGATTCAGGAGTGGTCTAGCTGGGTGCTTCTGACTCTGGGTCTTCCATGAGGTTGAGTGAAGATGTCAGCAAGGGCTACAGTCCATTTTGTCTTTTTTTTTTTTTTTTTTTTGCCATGAAAGCTAATATAATTGTTTCTGTAGCTTAAAATATTTTGAAACCCTTAATTGGAGGGTCTGTATAGTAGATCTGATCAGATTCTTGTGTTGGATTTCAGTCTCTGTCTGGGGTAACGGGTATCGTGCTGGAAATACCACTCAAGGTTAATGCCATCTCAGCATGATATCCTTGTATGGTCCCGGTTCCTGTTTTCCACTTCACTTCAAGTATGTACGTTTTGCTCTAGCCAAACTGAACTGCTCTGTGCTCTCAGTATTAGTCAGCTTTTGCTGCATAACGAACCACAAACATCTCAGTAGGATACAATGATAAATATTATTTTTTTCACCACATATTTGTGGCAAACAGGGGCAGTTCTGCTCTGCTGGGGCCCTGGCTGGGAGGGCTAATAGTTTCCTAGAGTATGTAATCCTCATGACAGGGGCAGAAACGAAACAGGGCAACCCAACCACCCAATCCTATTTCAAGCCTCTGTTTGAGTTATTGCCTCTAACATCTCATTGGTCAAAGCAGGTCACATGGCCATGGCCACACCCAACCCCAAGAGGTAAGGAAGAACACGGCCCAAAGCAAGAGAATGGGTGTGTCAGTCTTTCTCAGAGTGAGGAGGAAGTGAGACCACTCATTCAGTTTACCACATTCTTCATACGTGTGTTTCCCTTTCCTCCTGCCCTCAGTGCCGATTCCCGTTGTGTGCCTTTCTTGTACCCGTTCATGGATTTTCACCTGGTCTTCCCACTCCCTAGAACCTTCTCTCTTCCTGTCTCATTCATACTCCAACTTCAAAACTCATCTCAAGAGTCACCTCTGCCAGACCACTCGTTCCTCCCTGTGGTTTGTTTGGCTCGTGTGTTGGTTGTTTCTTCCGTGCTCTACTCCAGCTGAACTAGACTGAGTAAACTCTCCCGGAGCACAGGTGTCCACCCCAGCAGTTTCTCATTGTACTGTCAGGGTTGGTGTACTTGTTTGTCTTCCCACTGGACTGTGAGTTACTTGAGTGGGGCCGTGCCTTTCATCTCTACATCCCCCCGCCCCACCAAGAAGCCTGAACAAGAATTGGATCCATGAATAGATGGCCACCTCACTAGTGTGTGAACCGGATCATTTAGCACCCAGGTAGAATATACTTTCTTGAATTGCTTTAATGATTTCACTTCCGTTAATCCTGTCTCCCCAGGAAGGCTGCATATTCCCCAAAGACCAAACTTAATGTCGATTTTCCTTTTATTTTCCATAATACCTGAAGTGCAATAGTCATTTCGTGAATCATAAGTGATTTATGGTGTTGATTACTACTTGGCTAGTTTTTTTGGCTGCCATTTGTCCTTCACGCTAGAGCCATGAAAAAAACCAGAAGTCTGCCGTGTGGCTATAGGACTTCAATCCTAAGACGTCCTGTTAATAGCCAGTTACTGCCAACTTGACAATGTCAGTGTTTTCTTCAAGTCATTATTGTGTAAATTTAGCCAGGAAAGCAGGGTGAGATTTTTAAATAGGAAGGATTTTTCAACTGGGTAGGAAATACATAAATAGAAAATACATCAGACATTTCAGTGCCCAAATTTTAGTGTGTCTAATTTAGATGTCTGTGATCAAAAGATCAACTGACCTCCTGCTTATTATGCCTGTGTGTGTGTGTGTTTACTCTATCTGTATGTAAATATTGATAGAGAGAGGCAGAGAAACACTTTCTTTTGACTGTAGGAATGTGCTTAGTCATTTTCTAAATTTCTGGCCTTGAACATAAACAAGTAAAATGGAAATATAACATGTAATAATTTAGATGATAAAACTAAAGCTGTTTATATTAGCTATGGTAAACTGTTTTCAGTGACTTTTTTAACATGGCTTTTAAAGTGATAAATACTTTATACATAAATAATATATATATAAATAAATATATATAAATATATCAAAATGCATTTGTATAGCTGAGCGAAAACATACATAGAAAAGATATATTCATTAACTTTTTTCATTTTCATTGTTTCTAGGTTTAACTAGATATAAGATGTATTCATCTTAATAGTGGATTCTTCATGATTATTATGAAGGGCTGTTGGCCTTAATGAATTTTTTTAATAGATTTTATTTATTTATTTGACAGAGAGAGGCACAGTGAGAGGGAACACAAGCAGGGGGAGTGGGAGAGAGAGAAGCAGGTTCCTGGCTGAGCAGAGAGCCCGATGCAGGGCTCAATCCTAGGACCCTGGGACCATGACCTGAGCCGAAGGCAGATGCTTAACGACTGAGCCACCCAGGCACTCCTGCATTTTGTTTTAAACTCTGCAGACACTGGCCTCATCCCAAAGCCCTGACACAGCTCTCTTCTTTTCCAAGAGTCGAGAGCATCATATCACTTTTCATTTCTGCAAGGAATGAAAACTAGACCAAGCTCTAATTTAAATATCATCAACTGGTTGAATATTCATGCCAAATCTGAAATGTTCATTTTTGAAGCCATAGAAATTGGCTCATTTTTCTGTTAACTTTGAATTAGTAATAGTTTTCCTAATGGTCCATGCTGGAAATAATACAATGGCATTGAAGGGGGACCAGTTAAAACTTGGATGCTGAAGCTGGTCAATGGGCGTTTGGTCTGATACTCTTATTATGTGCCCATAAGATCATTGTATCAGTTTGCAAAACTGTGTGGACAAAAATCCGGGATTCCTGGTGCCAAATGTAATCCCTGTTCGTTTTTGCCATGTACCTGCATGTGTGAACAGCCTGCAGACGCCTACATGGGGTTGGTGTGCAGTGATGAAGGGCGCTCCTCCTCATCCTCTCTTTTCCCTTCTTCCTTTACAGCCCCCATGCTGCCCCTTCACCTCCCTCCTCCCAGCTGCACTTCCTTCCCCTCTCTCACTGCCCAGACATCAGCGTGTCTAATTTAGATTTGTGTGGTCAAAAGACCAAAGGACCTCCTGCCAATATTACCATGTCTCAAACTGATAGAAAAACCTAAAGTGCAAAATATCTTGTCTTGATCTTGATCTCGTAGTGGTTCCTTTGACCACTGGACAGCCCTACTTAATGCTTTGACATATTTTCCTCTGGCTTTTCTGTGGGAGTAGCTCAGTGTTTATTGGTGGAGTTGAGCTCTGCGGGATTTTTCAGTCCACTTTACCAATTGTATTGCTTTGCAGCACCCAGCAGGGGCAGATCCATGTTTTAAGGAGCCTGAGGCTTCAGCACTTTGGAGTTCCTCTTTGAGAAAAAGAGGGTGAAGTTACAAAAAAAAAAAAATTTGGTAGATGGTATTGGAGGGGTTCTGTGCACACGAGGGGAAAGGGCAGTATCCAAACTCCTTTGGCCAGCCAGAAGACCGGCTTCTTATTCTACCACTCCCAAACCTGCCGCAGCCAAACCCCTGCCAAACCTCTTGGCATTCCCCAGGCACGCCCAGTTCGCTTTCATCTGCAGTTCTCTGTACACGTACTTGCATCTGCCCTTCTTTGGGTGGCTAACGCCTGCTCTCCAAGACTTAGCTTCAAGGGTCAACTCTATTGGGAGAGCCTCCTGTGATTCCTCACAGATGCCTCAATTCTGTGCTTTCATATTTGTTGTAGCTCTTCTCAGACTGCATAAAGGCTCTCCATTTGTCCCTTTCCCTGCTACGGGGTGACCCACTACAGGCAGGAAGGGAGCCTCTGACTCTGAATACTCAGAGCCTGATACTGGCACTGGACAAGGCAGTTGGCTTCCAGTCAGCGCTTCTCCCTCCTTTAGCTGTGCATCACTGCCTTTCCAGGCTCCCATGTCCCCCTGCTCCTGGGAAGGTTCAGCCAATGGGAGGCTTAAAGAAGGAATAGAGGGTTCGAACAGGGGAGAAGTCAGGATATTTCTCCCCTCACCCAATCCCTGGCTCCCCTGCAATTCTGGTTGTGGTGACAACCCTTACAAGGCTCCTGCTTCCACTGGAAATCTCTCCCTCTGCTTCTAGATCCTACCAGAAGGTTCTAGGCTCTGGGCTCCAGTCAACACCATTCCTTTCCATTGTCCCTATGCTCCTCAAGATGAGAGTGACTTCCTGCTTTTGCTAATTTATCACTGGCCTCCTCATCTTTAATTGGCTTCTCAGTCCTTCCATCACCCATGTAAACAAGTCCCTGGATTAAATTCTCTGCCTGAACAATCTAGAGTGCTTTATCTTTCCCTGACTGAGTCCTGAATTATACTGTCATAGTGGATGGGCAGTTATTTTATAAAAACGACAATAAGAAGGGAAACTCTTGGCAACTGTTTGCAAAGTTTGTTTACATTGAAAACAATCATGTATTTTCCAGTCTTTGTCCTCTTAGCCGAGACCTTAGCCAAAACATGGAGTCCCACATGCTGGTACTAACGCTACAGGCCAAAAATGTAAAAATAGCAGACTCTGGAAATTGCACGAAGTATTTAGTGAATTATGTCCAATTAATCTGCCACCTTGTAGCTAGGTATCTGTCCAGTACTTCGCTTCTAGTAGGCATTCAAACATATTTTGAGTGGGAAGCAGACTGTGCTTGCCATGCATTGTCAGCATTTCCTAGGTAACAGACAGTATAATAACATAGCTGAAGCTCTGTCTCACTGTTTCTATGACTTTTTGGTGCAGTTACAATGAAAGCATTGCCCGGGCTTTGCATATGTGCCTGGGCATAAATCCTGGGAGTTGCTCAAAATGTCTGGGATCAAGAGACTCACCGCGGTCCACGGAGTAGCATGAGGCTCCAGTGTGGAGTGCTTGGTGTGGTCAGAGGGCAGAGAAATGAGTAAAACTTCTCTATTCAGAGACCAACAGGCCAAAGAAAATAGGAAATGGACAACCAAGTGCCAGATCCTAGACATGTAGTCAGTGGGAGCCGGAGAGAGCCACTAAACATCAACTCTGAATCTTGCTCAGAGCAGAGGGCAAGAATGCCAACTGAGGGAAGTAGGCTGAGGAAATGTGATAACCACCGGGCTGATTGCTGAGCACGGGGCCAGAGCAAATGTGCAGACTGACTTGGCAGGTAGCTCGGGAAGCCTCGACTGCAAAGAACAAGACAAGAAGTACAGCCTGCTCACTTGGGATGAAAAGGCAGGGAGGACAGTGGTTCAGCGTCTGGACTTCGGCACCATCCTGACGGGGTTGAAATCTTGGCTCTACTACTTCCTAGCTAAGGGCAGCCCCCTTGGGGGTTAATAGTAGTGCCCGCCCTCTTGGTTCTTGTGAAACCTAAAGGAGCTCACACATGTCAAGCATCTAGCGTGCAGAATCTACTGAGTTCATTTATAGGCTTAGCTGATAAACTGGCCACATTCTTGGTTTGTCAAAGTCTGCAGCTGAACTTAGTATTTCATTCATTCATTCATTCATCTGTTTGACACATATTTCTTGAGTGCCTTAAGTATGTGCCTGGAGCTGGGAATATAAATGGACAGGTCTCTGCCTTTGTAGACCAGTAAAAGAAAATATTGGAGGTTCAGTGTTAGGTTCGTGGTAAGGGAGAATCAGGTAGCCCTGAAATGGTTTCTAATGAGACACTTAAAAAAGAATAAGTATGACAAAGGTACCTCTCTGATGGGGGATGTTGATGATGCATGTGTAGGGGCAGAGGGTACATGGGAAATCTCTGTACTTACCGTTCAGTATTAATGTGAACCTAGAATCCCTTGCAAAAAAAATAAATTTATTAAAATATTTTTAAAAGAAAGAACAGATGAATGGATAGATAATAATAATCTCTCTGATTATCCTAAATATTTTTGGTAACTCAAAAACAAAGCTAAAGATATTTTAATCTTATTTAAAATCATATTTTTGGAAAACTAGATCTTCATTTATATCAGCTATGCTCAGTTTTTAGAAATGGCGGAAACTTAAACTTAATTGTGATCAATTATATTCATCTCTAAGAAACACTAGCAGCTGACACTGCTACATGAGGAACTTGTTAGAAAAAGTAGTGTTCCCACAGCCAGGCACGTGAAAGTAAAAAGCAAAGCTCCAGGGTAAGGAATTTTGTTTGTTGATCCTTCAAAGGTCAGGCTTGCTTTTAAGAGTCAGCTGCATGTTGGTGTAGACATGTAGTCATTCAGTTAGGCTTCTAGAACCTACTGGGCCACCTACTATGTGTGAGGTTTGGCTTGGATCCGACACTAACAACGAAGAAGACATGATCCCTGCCGTCAGCAGGCACATAGTCTTAGGCTAAGTGAGCATGAGGACAAACAATGCAGTGGGGTAGGTGCAAGAGGAGGCAAGGACAATATGGAATCAGAGAATTAATTAATTAATTCATTCATTCAGTAAGTAAGTAAGTATCTATAAGTTTCATACTATGTGGAAGACACCCTAGCCGTGTCAGGGATACAGCCATGAATCAGATCGATAATTCCTGTCCTCTTGAATCCAGTAGGCTTCTGCTCATTATGGTTGCAGAGAAGCCTTGAGCTGGGTCTTGAAGAATAAGTATTTATGGAGACAGCCAATGTGAAACGGGTGTTCCAGAAGGAGGGGCATCCTGTGCACTCAGGAGTCCCAATGCCTTTGTGGCAGGAACGCAGGCACTTGGCTCCAGGGACTCCATCTCAACAACAAATGGCTCCCACCTTCAGCCCTCACAAAGAGATTGTTGAGAGAAGCCCTTAGTATGGGTAATGACAGCGTTTTGTCTGTAAAGAAGGACTATGCCCAGATTCCACTGCCCGCTGACATCTCATAAATGGGCGGACATTTCAGGACATTTCACTTCTTTCCTTTTAATCATGGCTTCCAGGCTTATCAAAAGTATATGCAGATCTATGCACGCCTGGGTGGCTCAGTCAGTTAAGCGTCTGCCTTCGGCTCAGGTCATGATCCCAGGGTCCTGGGATCAAGCTCCGCATCGGCTCCCTGCTCAGCGGGAAGCCTGCTTCTCCCTCTCCCACTCCCCCTGCTTGTGTTCCTGCTCTTGCTATCTCTGTCTCTGTCAAAAAATAAATAAAATCTAAAAAAAAAAAAAGTATATGCAGATCTATTTTTAGAGCTCTGAAGTCTCTAAGCTTACCTTTTAATTTTAGTCCTCATCTTAAGTCCTTAATTATTGATTTTTAACATGATTTTTTCATTCCAAGAAGAAGATTTACAACCAAACTCAGTTGTCATGGACATGAATGTTCCTGCAGTCTCAGAACCATAAGTGGACAGATATTAATCTATTAGCCTCCGTGTACCTGGAATAGATCTTCATTTCAAGGATAATAAAATCTAAAATTCTCTGTTAATATAATTACATCCTTAGAATTTTTTCAAGACATTTTGAGGGGCTGGAATATTTTTGTGAGACTCTTCCTCTCTTACCTTGATTTGTAGTGCAGGTAATATCAAATGCCACTTGTTTTTCTCTACATAACTAGAAAATTAAAACAACCAGAATCCCTACTCCCCAATCTTCCCCACCTTTTACTTTCTTAATGAAGAAGCAACGGGTAAGTCAAGAAATTCTTACCAGAGAGTTTTTTCCTAATACTTTCCTGCATGTCCTATTCAGCCTCATCAACTGCATCTCCCACTTCGGAGAATCACTGAGAAGCTATGTTGGTAATGTTGATCCTTGAGTACCATAAGGTCGTGGGAGGCCTCTGAGTCACCACACACTTAATCATGAGCAGACTGCCATTAGTCATCTGTGTATTTTATTGTGTTCTAATTTAAAAATTAGTGGTTCCCTGTGGGGAAAGTGACTCTCATTCAAACAGAAGAGGAGGCAGTTTCTGCTAAATTTCCAGATGCCTGGTGGAGTATATTTGCAACTGAGAGAACACCTACCAGCTGAAAAGTACTTATTCTAATTAGCTACTAAACTAATAGCTAAACTGGTAGCTAATTGGGTAATATACAGTAGATGTACCCAAGGTGCTTTTCTGTCTGGACAACTTGATGAGCAATTGAGCTTTACGTGTTGATTAGTCTGAGTATGTTGTGTGCTTTTTAAACTCAGACGAAATTGTATTTTTACTCTTGAGAAATTACTGTCTTCCTTATGGGTTCCTAAGACAAGAGTCAGACCCAAAACAGGAGGCCATCAGAGGCTCAGTGGTCAGTGTCCTTCTCTCTCCCTAAAGTCCTGGTCTCTTGTGAGCTCAGAAAATCCTCCGGAGACCACATGCAATAGGCATGGGGTGTTGGGGAACCATAGCAGGGGTGGGGCAGCCCTGAGGACCACTAACAAAGAAGGAGGACTTTTTCAAAGGTGCCAGATATACCTTGGCCCCAAAAGGAGGTCCCAAGGAACACAACAGCTACCAGCGCTCATATCAAGGGACAGTGGTGATGTGTGCCGTGTAGAAAAAAGTGCCAGTGGCTCCCCAATTTTCTTCATTTTTTTTCCCCCAACTATTCCCAGAGCAAATACTACATGAACACCTTTCTTTCTGGAAGTTATAAACAAGATGTGAAAAGTGATTGTTTTCAAGGGCCGGAGTCCTGGCTCGTTGAGTCTCTTCATTTGTCTGTCGTGAATACGCACCGCCTTTAGGAAAAGGGAAAAGTTATTTGTCACTTTAAACATTTTAAATCACTGGCATGCCTGCCACCTCTCAAATTGGTTATTGTCATTTATTTATGTTTCCTTCCAGGCTTCTCCAATTCACACGTAATTTCTTTGTAAGTGTAATCACGTACATATGCAATGCTGCATTCTGCTACTTCAAAGCATTGTTGTGCATGAAAAACAGGCACCAGAGACCTTCTGTGATGTGAGCCGGGGTAACCCCCCCCCTCCCGCCCCCCAGCTGATGCAACTCTCTCTGGGACGGGTGCGCCTCAGTATAGCATGTTCTCACCTGTCCGGCAATCTTGTGATAGGAGCTGTTTGGATGATGAGGTGGCAGAGTATATGTTTCTTTGGGTTTTGTTTTTGTTTTTGTTTTTTTTGCCTGAAAACGTATAGTTTGTTAATAGCACTGTAAATTATTTGGAATAAGGAATCTGCTCAGTGGAAAAGAAACATGAATAGGTTTAGATTTTTATGGGGCTGAATCAGCCAAATCAAACACAGGCTTTCCTGGAGCTTCCAAGTTTTTAATGGAAACTCATGCTCTTCAGAACTTTGCTGCCTAATTATAAGTCATGCCTTTTGCAGATACGTTACAGGGTGGACCAAAAGGAAAATGTTAGACGTGTTCACTTGTGATTTCTGTTGTGTGACCGTGGAGTGCCAGCTGCATATGTCGAATGGCCTGGTGCGTGTAAAGACACGGTGCCAGATCCTGGCAGGCTGAAGCCCTTCAGTAGGAAGGTGGATAGACTTACAGTATTGCAAATATGGGCAGCATGCTCAGCTACAGAACCAGCCTTCTATATGTGGTTGTACATAATTCACAGTGTCAGAATTTAATTTAAAAGTCCCCTGGGAACCATAACCCCAAACCAACCCACATCTTTATCTTTATAAGAGAGGTCTTTTTGAAAGATTTTGCCTAGATTTTATTTTAAAGACTTTTTCTTTCTTTCCTTTTTTTTTTTAACAGGTCTAACTGGTGTCAAGGGAGAAAAAGGAAATCCAGGCATTGGAACCCAAGGTCCAAGAGGCCCCCCTGGACCAGCAGGTAAATCTTCCTACCTAATAGGAAACTGCAAGATGGAAATCCTAACACTTTTTATTTACTTGACATCACGGTGAGGAAAATGGCCGTATTACATCCACAGTACATTGTATCTGACAGCAATGGCTGAGTTTCTCACTCATTTTATTGGAAAGCCAGTTTGTTAAGTGAAGATTCTCCCAGTACAGAAGCCTTAAAGGCTTCTAGCATATTCTGGGATCCTATTGGCTTCATGAGTTAGGCTGTGCTAGGCTATGCTGTAGTACCAAATAATCCCAAATGCTTAGTAGATTGACACAATAAGGGTTTATTTTATAATACCCCAAAGTTTGATGTGGGTAAGGTGGCCTTTCCCCCATGCTGGAAAAAAGGCCTCCAGGAGAAAGATAAAGGAGGCACATCAACCTTCACCCTCCTAAATGGACAACGATGTACATCGCAGTAATGCATATTTCACTGGCTGGAACTAGCCAGTCTCCGTTGAGCCACATGGGAGGCTCCAAACACAGAGGGACACATGGATGTTTGATAAACACTCATAGTTTCTGCCACCATGGCCTTCTTACTGGATGAATTTCGTGTCAGTTTTGAGTTTTGTATTGCTTTGTGTTTTTACAAAGGTCTCCAGACTATGATCCTCATTATTAGACTTGTAAGTTTGCAGTCCTGTTGGACATTTATAATCTGGTTGTAAAAAATAAAATAAAAAATAAATAAATAAATAAAAAATATATAATCTGGTTGTAGCCACATCAAATCGAATACTTTATAAATTTTTTCTTTCCAACCTAATAGTGATTTTGGGAAGTACTTTTCCTGGGAGGGATTCCTAATGGAAAAGATTCACTTTGAGCACAAATGCTCCTATCCTTAGAGCTTCTATGAGAGGCTGATCTAGCATCACGTGTTATACAGAAAGGATGGTTGGTGAGAGTTGACTGAATGGGACTGAACCTACTTAGAGCTGCAACACTTTTCAAATATAAGGTGATACTTGTTCCTCATTTTCATTTAGAACTAGAGTTGAAGGGTTCATTCCAACTAGAGTTGAAGAATCTCATTTTTAGTTGAAGAATGCCTTTTAAACACTATTGGAATCTAGACCTCAAAGCAAACATGAAAACACCCAGCCTGATAGACTTCCAAAAATCACAAAAATTTTAATCTCCCTCCTATTTTCACTCAATCTAAGTTCTCCATTGATATAAGGTAGCCTAAAGACATTTTGGATTAGTATTTTGGGTCTGACTTCAGACTTTGCCTTTTTCTCCTGTAGGATAATTTCTTTCACACTCAGGCTAATGTATTTCAATTACCCAGGGCCATAAAGCAGTACAGATTATGAGGCTGAGATTGAGTGGGTGTGAGTGTGTGCGTGCGTGCCCCCGCGTGTGCTTGTCTGCCCATATGCTGCATTCATAAGGAACTGCATTGGGAAACAGGAGCTCCATAAAGAAAACCAGGTTGACAGCGATATGTATTTTTCCCTTTAATATCCAAGAGGTGACAGCAAAGAATACATTTTGCTTTGCAGTATCCTGAACTGATTGAAAGTATTCTCCAGGAGAATGTATGATTACAATATGATCCTCTGTCCGGCAAGTCCAGTTTAGGAACAAAAACTCAATGAGCAGAGAGAGGTATCTTACCCTAATTGTTAAGATGTGTGAGGTGGCTTCTCTTAAGAGACTACCAAGAGTTTCCTCCTTACCATCCACTCTGTGATGGTCAAAGACCAACTGTTTTCCTTTGTGGGTGCTTCTTAGGACCTTCAGGGGAGAGTCGACCAGGAAGCCCCGGGCCCCCCGGCTCTCCTGGGCCCAGGGGTCCACCTGGTCACCTGGGGGTGCCTGGACCACAAGGTCCTTCTGGCCAGCCCGGATACTGCGACCCCTCTTCGTGTTCTGCCTACGGGGTAGGAGGTAAGTGCCTCTTGTGGGCTTTGAACAATGTTTCGTGACAATTAGAACTATAACGATGAGGGTGCAGTGAGCAGTAGACCAGTTATGGGAGGGAAGCTGAGCTTGAATGCCTCATTACCTTAAATTATCCAGAGACCTCTTCTATGAAGTGCAAATTACTATCAAGGCTACCCCTTCAAAAACCTTAAGAGGAAAATGAAAATAACAACACAACTAAATCTTCCTTGTTTATAAATGGCAGTCCACACTAACTTGACCTCCGACCTCATATTTGGTCACTGGGGGACATGTTTGAACTTTCTGTGGGGGCCCTAATTCTATGTTACTGCTGTGGTGTGGTCGTGATGCCTGTCATATTTTACTCTTGTTTTGGAAAAGCCTCAAACTTACGACTTCCCCTTAATGCGGATGGCCCTGTAGATTCTTTTGGGTGACATTCTGCCCACCACATGCCCACCATTTAAGACCAAAGATAGTCTTAAAAAGAAACAAGAGTGACCATGCCTGTCCCTGCCTCATTACTAACTCCTGGCCTGAGATTGTGAAAGATAATGAATGCTTCCTAAAAACATCTGCAGCCTGCATGTCGGCGAGTTGTGCAATGGGACATTTTCTGACATAGTCACTCTTGGAAGCATCAAGAAAGATGTCCAGAGACTGCTTTGGGGCAATAAACTTCTTAGTCAAAGAATTTAAGTGTTCTGCTTTAGGAGAAATTTAACCTTATTTGCCAGAGGAACTGGTCAGAGTTTTGCTGATGTGTTTTTCTCTGTTCATCTCTTCCCTCCCTGTTCTCTCAAATCTCCCTGTCCCTTATTAAGATCTGATTCCTTACAATGATTACCAGCACTGAGGTGGAGCTCCTCCACTCTGATTCCATTGGCCTGGGCAATTGGCTACGGATCCAGAACTGTCCTGTTGACCACCCCCCTGCCCCCAGCCCCTGCCCCTAACCATGGGCACTCCGCTTCCCTGCCTCACCTGCTTCCCTACCTGCCCACTGTCACGTCTCTTGCCCTCCCCGCTCCCGACACATACACTGATAATACTGGAAATTAACCAAATCACAAGTGTCTGTTGTAATAGAAACTGACTGCTCTGTATCAGCCTGGATGTCAGTATATGACTGTGTACCAAGAATTTATCCCCAACTTTTCTGTGTGAAGGCTCGGCAATAGCTGTCTAAATGTGCCTTCTCCTCTTTCCTGTCCCCACACAAGATTGACGGGCACCTTTCTCCCTGACCATCCTCCTCTCCATCCTCCTCTGATGCCCTCCCTTCCTGACTGTCCCCCTGGTGATGGGTTTCTAACGTGAGATCAGTTTTAAACATTTATTTTTCTGTTAAAATTCTGCTGAGATTCAGGGTTCCTTTTGTAAATAAAACACATACTATTTAAGCAGTTGGCCGTGATTCTAGTTTTCTAACCATTTCTGTAACGGATCTGTCCCTTCTTTGCTAACCATCTGAAACCTCGCGGGGAAGGTGCAAGCGGCATGGTGGTCAAGCAAGCTACTGCTTTCCACCCAAGCAGGCTTTCTCTCTCGTGTATTGACCAAATCTGTGTCTCTTATGGACCTGTGTGAGGGGAGAATATCAATTTACAGTTCCTGGTCCTATCAAGTCCCCACCCCACTCTTCCTCTCTAGCTCCCCATCCCGATCAACCGGAATTCACTCCTGTCCAAGATGAGCTAGAAGCCATGGAACTGTGGGGCTCGGGCATCTGATCGCCTCAGGACAAATTCAAAGACCAACTGCAAGAACTCTTAGAGAAACTTATTCAAGAAGAATGTCATTATGTGGTTTGTATGCTACCTTTGGGGGGCTTATCTCAGCAGCCTAAATCTCCTTGGACATTGCTAATATTGGCATTATTAGCAAAAAAATTATATTTTAAAAAATCCTCTTAATCTATGATACCACAGGATTTATTTTTCTTTGTTATTTTAATGGCCTGCCAGATGATTTGTTTTTCCAGAGAAGAGTGCTCAAAGGAAAATTGGCACACACAAAAAAATTGAACTCTGGAATCTTTTCTGTGTCAGATGATCTCAAGTCCTAAAGTGCATCAAGACAGCTATGATTGTATTCAAAGGAAATGGGGCCCTCGCAGAATAAGAATTTAAAGAGATTCAAAGATTATGCCATTTATCCCTATCTCCTCTGGCCTTGCTGAAAAGAAAGAGGGATATTATTGGAGAAACTACCTCTTGATTAACTGATCTGCCCAGCTCTGAGATCACGTGGTACCTCATTTCACTGGTGTCTAAGAATATGTATCAGAATATAACCTTTCTGAATTTGGTGATTTTAAAAATAGATTTAGTTTTTTCAATGGTTTGACATGTAAAATAGTGACTTTCCACCAGTTCTGATGCAAAGAGATCCAATTTTGATGAACGACTTATCCAGCAGTATTCCAAGGCTTGCCCTCTTTATCTACATGGATTCCTTTGTACATGCAGATAAGTTTTTTGCAAACCCATTTCCATTCTCTTTTATAAGCAAATAAAAATTTAAAACAACGTATGTGGATTCTTTTTACTGCATTTCTAAATGTCACCTTAAACTTCTATGGTCTTAGCTGAGTTTTAACCAGAAAAACAATAGTTGGCTTCCTTTAGACAGGCATTCAAATTTTCATTCATTCATTCATTTACTCATTCATCCTGTGTAGTAAGAAGCTTAACAGAAGAAGCAGTTGATTTGGGCCTAAGAGACTGGTAGAATTTTTTTTTTTTAAGATTTTGTTTTATTTATTTGAGAGAGAGAAAGAGTGAGAGAAGGAGCAGGGGGAGGGGCAGAGGGAGAAGGAGAAGCAGACTCCCTGCTGAGCAGGGAGCCTGATGTGGGGCTCGATCCTGGTACTCCAGGATCATGACCCGAGCTGAAAGCAGATGCTCAACTGACTAAGCCACCCAGGCACCCCAAGACTGGTAGAATTTTATCATTCATTTAAAACCCACAAGAAAACGCAAGACTGGGGCTAAATAAATGTTCACCAGTAGTTTACCAACAGTTGACTAAAGAGCCATCTTTCTTCTGGTATTAAGAAGAGTCTGAAAAACTCTAGAAAGGAAGAAAGGATATGAGATTGAACCTAACAGACTCTAACACCTGAACTATAATATATCTTTTGCTCACAAAGGAAAAATCTAGATATTTGAAAAAGATTTCGGTTCTATTATTTGCTTGTTGAAAATAAAATGGAAGAGTCACAAACTTAGTGTATGCTCTTTTCCTGTATCATCTCCCTAGTAACAGCTAATTTTAAAAAGTAAAGATGGGGTCATTTATAACAAGAAGTTGGATTCTTCCTAGATCAGTAAGGTCTTTCGACCTTCTTTGGTTTCCTTCACCAAACAGATCTGATTTAAGACCTCTCCAGCCAAAGGATTCAAACAGTAAGGTCTACGTATGTGCCTTTGGGGATCAAGGCAAAGAGTTTTGTGGTGCCTTTGCAGGAAATGAAAGAAGACCGTGAGCAGATAACCAACAGCTGTTTCCTTTTAGTTATGGCAAATCATTCCACATGTAGGAAGCAGGACTGATGAGAAAGAAAGCTTGCACAAGGTTGATCAGAATGACTTGACCCAGAATCCCCTAAGAGAACTCCTCTGTAAATGACTAGGGTATGTCATTAGTCACTTCATATTTTTATATCAGATTTCTTAGTCTTTTAACAGGTGAGTAGAGAGAATATTCTGTGTGCTTGGCTCTTGGAAAAGCATAGTCTAATATCGTGGCACTAAGAGGACTCTCAAAGTCTCTAATAAATGGTGACACATAAACTACCGGAGGTTCTAATCCATTCATATCATTCTTGAGTTATGCAGATACGCTTGGCTTTGATTTCACTTGATGGTCTAAATCTGTTTATTTAAGCTACAGGAAGGTTCCATTAGTTTGGAAGTGTCATCACTTGGACCCAGTATTTCAGATTTTTATTGAGTGAAACTCAGATTCAGGACTTTTGTGGTTACGATAAATTGCCTTGTGAAAAGCTGATTTTGAATTGCATTTTTATTGACTTACCTATTTTGGCAGGAATATACTTATATCTTAATTTATAGCTTATCCCGTTTCTAAAAGTAAGAAAGCATCGTCCCATATAAAGAAAAACATTACTTTTCAGAATTCTCATCACTTCTGTTAGAAACTCTCAATGTCTTTGGGGAATAGTCGTTTTAGGGTAGTATCTTATATTCAGGAAAACCTCAATTTAATTGCAGGATGACCCTCCCTCTCTTTTCCTACCTCCTCTGCCCCTTTCCATCCTCTCATAACTAATCTTGCTGTATACTAGGAACTGTTTCATTCTTAGGATAAAAACATGAATAAGAGAAATGTGGGTTTATCTTCATGGAGCTTCCTCTCTAGTGCTAGAGAAGACGGGAAAGGAGTGAATAAACAAGCAAGATTCATCTCCAATTGTGTCCGATAGTATGAAAGACACAAGGAAAGTGCTGAGAAAGGAATATGAAGAGGATATAAAGGCACATCTGCTTCCATCTGGGTGGACAGAGATGGTCTCTCTGAGGGGCTGATGTTTAAGTTGAGACATGAAGATAAAGAAGAGGCATGGAAGGAGAATCCAAGCCCAGATCTTGTCAAATACAAAGGCCCTTTGTCAGGAAGGTGCTTGTTCATGTTCAGGGAGCTAAAAGGCCAGTGTGGCAGGGGAGTGAACAGGATAAGGCTGGAGACCACAGCAATGTAGGCAATGTGCCAGTTAGCGATTTAGATTTTGAGTCTGTCACTAGCTTAAAACATACCCCTGATCATGTCACTCCTCTGCTCCATCAATTGTTTCTCATGGAACTTAAAATCTCCATCACCAGCTGGAATCCTGCCTACATTGCTGCGGTCTCCAGCCTTATCTTGTCTCAGACGGAAGCAGTGTGGAACAATGAGCCAGGACATGGAGGACAGTTTCCCTGCTCTCTTGTGTAACCAAGAAATAGATGCATATTGTATTAAGCTCTTGAGACATTAGGAACTGAAAGAGCCACATTGCTGGAATTCTCTTCTGAAGCTGTCATTAAGCAGTTACTCCAGGCCAGGCCTACTCCAAGGTCTTTAAAGTTGAACCAGTGAGGTTGGGTTGTACTATGCTGCGGTAACAACAATTTCTTCGACACTTCCATATCAGCATGTACCTCCATGATTGCTATGAGAAGAGAAGAGAGGCCATGGAGAATCATCTCCCCCAGCTTCCTCCAGAAGTGACACACGCTACTTCCACTCACATTTTATTGGTCTATGTAAATCGCATGAGCCCACCGAACTCCACAGGGGTGAAGAAGTACAATCTTCCCACATGCTAGGAAGCAGAAGAGAACCAGAAATATTGGTGAGAAGCAATAAAAGCTACTCCTTAGGTTTTAATTCATTTGATCATCACAGCAACTAACGAGCTAGTTCACTATTTTCTTAATTGTCCTGGTGAAGAGACAGCAGCACAGAAAAGTTAGGTTACCTACATGAGAACACATAGCTAGAAATCAAATGTAGACACTCTGACTCAAAGTATCCACTCTTAATCTCTAGGCTACTCTGCCTCACATATTGGTAACTCTTACATTTTAATGGCAAAAAGGGATGATGATAGGGCTTATTCAGGTATGAATTCCTGGACCCTGAGGAATGCCCAAAGATCGTGCTTCAGTTGTCTGGGTTGGAAACTCTGCTTTTTTTTTTTTTTTTTTTTTTTTAACCAAACACCTCAGTGAACTACAGTTTGAGAAACACTATTTTGAGATCATTCTAGTTGCACAGTGGAGAATGGGTTGGTTGGAGGAGATCACAGTAGATGAGGGAACATTAGTAACACTATTGTCATGGTCTGATGAAAGCTTGTGGAGGACTGAACCAAGGTGGTGGATTTGACAGGACTCGTTAGAAATGGAGACGAGGAGAGGAACGTGACTAGGATAATCCAGGTGTCTGGCGTAAGCAACTGGGCGATGGAGACACATCTGTCCCTCTGAGAATCATGGATTTGGGGCAGGGAGGTGGAAAAGTTCAGTTTCGGAGATAAACTGAGTGTGAGGTGCTAAGTAGGTCATTTGGAGCTTCGAAAATAATCCGGGTCAGAGACATAAAGTTAAGAGTCATGTGCTTGTAGGTAGCATTTAAAGGCCACAGGAATGAACGAGATCCCCTGGAGATTTTTCCGCTTCCTTCTCTCCCTCTTTCATTTTTGTTTCCACAGATTCTTCAACCTGTTTTTTTCCCCTATTTTATTTTGAAATGTATCTTTCAGCTGAGTTATTCATAGTCTCCAAACTACAGCCACAATAAACTAGTTGCAAAACCCTTAATGCATGTTCTCTCTTATTTCTCTATCTTTGACCTGCTTGCCTTTTTTTTCCCACTTGGAAAGCCCTTTTCTGCCCCACCTCAGTTTAAATGACCTACTTATATTTATACTCAACCTCCAAAACTCACCCAGGTTCCTCTTCCTATATGAAGTCTTCCCTGAACCCCACCACGACCACCTGGACAACCTTGACAACCATGACACCACAGTCCCCTTTTCTAGTTAGTTCTTTAACCTCTGTGTCCCCATATTATTTGTGTGCATTCTTTAGGAGTTCTCCAACTGCCCAAGTGTGCTTAGCATTGAAAGCTGCTCAGTAAATGTTTGTAGAATCATTTCATCCTGGCACAGTTTCATTTATAACCTGTCTGCAGTAGGAAGAGTTTTCTCTATATATTAGCCATTACATTTGGGAGACAGAAATAAAGCCTAGGAACAAATGATCAGCTTCTATAGGGACTTGCAAATTGAGATCTATTAAGTATTGCAGAATGTGAGGAAGAGGTATATAAGTCATGTCTTCCTATAAATCTAGTTATTCATGGGCTCATGTACCCATCCATCTCTCTGTGCATGCATGCATGCATGCATGCATGCATCCGTCGGATTTGTAACTAGTATCTGCTGTGGGTTCAGCCATGGATTGGGGTGATGGAGAAGAAAAGATGAATACAGAGTCATAGGAGCTTCCTCACTTCCTGCTGGAATTGGAAGTGGGTAAGGTCATTTGTACCAGCTTGTGGAAGATCTATCCCAGGCTAAAATGTTCAGATTTCTGCCTGACAGCAGTAGGAAACCACTGGATATCTAAGCAAATGAGCAATCTGGTTGCACTTATTATTTGGAGGCACAATTTTGATCCAGTGTGCGTGACAGACTGGTGTTGGGGACGATCAAGGAAGGAAAAAGACATTTCATGAAGACTTCCCATTTGCTAGCTTCTGTTCTGGATACCCTACATTAAGTTGATTTTCACAAGTTAAGCGAAGTATTCCCTTTTTACAAAGGCTCAAACACGTAAGGTAATAACACGTCCAATGTTACACAAATACACAGAAAAGGCAAAGAAGGGTTTCTAATTCTGGTTGCTGCCATAGCTCATGGCCCCTCCTCCTATTCCCCATTGCAGGGCTGTGGGGCAGGCCCTCCCTTCTGACCCACAGCAACTGGCAGCACGGAACACACAGGAGAGGGGCCAGCTTTGAGAACAGATGAGGAAGTCTGATGAGCAGAACTTGATGACTGATGGGATAAGGGGGGTGGGGAGGTCACAGGCAGAAGGTAAGAAGAGCTTCAAGATTTCAAGTTTGGGAGATGGAGCAAATGGTAATATCACTAAGTGAGGTAGAAACTTGAGGAGGAAGAGAGAATAACTTTAGCGTGGCACATTGGTTTTTGAGGTTTTTCTGCTTTTTCCAGAGTAAGTACAATATGAGCAGACAACAGGGACTTAAGAAGGACGAAACAGGGTGGGATGATTGAGGATGACTAATTTAAACTACAACAGCCGGGCAGGACTTAATCTCTCTGGGCCATCCCCACCAGAAGGGCTGTTCAGATGTAGAGTGGAGGTTTCCAAGGTGTGAACCAAAATATTTAGTTTAAAAAAAAATCATAACCTCTTATTCTGATTTGATGTGGCCTTGGAAACACTGATGTAAAAGGTTCATTTGTGCTAGACAAGCTCAGAGTTCAGAGAATTCCTTTGCTACAAAGTCCTGGTTCTTCTAGACTCTTTAGAATTATTCTGTCACTAAGAAAAATTAACTACATGAATAAACTTGCAATATTTTTACATTATGTATCAGACTGTGTAATTTGATTACACATGTGGCTGACACAAGATATTCAACTGTATTGTTAGATGAAAAAAGCAAATTGCTGAACAGTATGTATGATATTTATCTATTATTCTGCTCTCATCTATCCATAATGAAAGATTGGGGTGAATAAACTCCAGACACCTAACCATGGTTATCTCCTGTGTTTGCGGGGATTGCGGGGAACTTTCAGGTTTTTAAGTAAAGTATTAATTTCACCGAAATGCTGATTTTTGACATTTCTGTATTGCATGAAAACATTGTGCAAAAAACGTGTGCTCTCAGAAGCTTAACACTTTACAGGAAAATCACAAAAGATTTTAAAATAAAATTCTGCTTTATAAAGACTTTACCTTCTTAATATCCTCGTCATAACTAATGACTTGGAATAAATGAAGAAAAATGAGTCATTTTAGGATATTTAGAAAGATCGTAGGCAACGATAATTTTAAAAGCAGAACAAAAGGGGCAGGAGGTTAAATGCATTACCAGGAGTGGTGGAGTGATTTGCTTGTTTTGGTAGCATTTGTAAATGCATAAACGTTGGTAATGATTTATTTTTTTCTCTGTATCTTGCTAAGTAATAAAAAACACATGTGGCTGACTTACCATATTTTGTTAGTTGTTTGTTTCTTTGTTTAGTTGCATTTTATCTCACTGATTAGAAAAGACCCATGACCCATGTGGTGAAATTCAGCTTCATTAACTTAAGTTTAAAAGAAATTTTATAATGAAATCCAGAGAAGTAAACATACCTTTTTTTTTTCAGCTCTAAAATGAATGTTGTATGGTAACAAAGCAAAACTAAGTGAGCGTGACAGCGAAGAGAAGTGTAATTACTGAAGACATTTATCTCCATTTTTCATTCTCCTGTCATCTGGCCCAAATCAGTGAATCCTGATGAAATTGTATCCCTGTTATGCACTAAAAACTATGTCACAAAAGCATTAACCAACTCAGCTTTCATTGTGAGGAGTCATTTTTATTTGAATGTGTCACTGACTAGATGTATTGAAGAGAAGTCAGTTATTAGAAAATTCACGTGTTTTCACTTTACCTGTCCTTTCTGACGTCCTGCTCACATTATGCCTGTGAACTGGCAAGTCTGGAGGCTGACAGGATTCAACTTCCCAAATTGAGTTCTTTTTATGCACATGCCAGCTATCCGATTTGGACACCCCAATTAGAAGGCCGGCTAACTAACTCTTCCATGTCCGCTCGCTCCTGCTCGTGTCCTTGGAGCGTTGCCAATGGGTTCTATCTGATTCCACTGTCAGGTATGAGCATGGTTTATCAAACCAGGACAGAGCCACAGCTCTCGTGACCGAGAGCAGTGGAAAAGCTAGAAAAAATGGATATGACTCAAAAGCCGGCTGTGCAGGGAGCAATAACAGTCTGTCCACATTCTACAGCTTTGGGGATGTTTACTTTTCTTCTCCTGAAATATCTACCATTCTGTATCTGGGTGTTTTTGAAAGGAATTGGAAATATACCTGTATGGCTAAAGATAGTGTTCAAGGATGGGGCGTGATCAAAGGGGCCATGAACCCAGTAGCTTGGCAGTGTGGACATAGGCTGATGGCTTCTATTGGAAATAGGCTGATGGCTTCTATTGTTATATTTCTAGACAGCTGAACAATGATGTGTATGGTTACTAGGAAGACTGTGGCTTGGACACCATTTTTGAATCTTGACATTTATTTGGTTTTTGAATTTTTATTCCTATCAAAGCAGGCCCTGACTACAGCGAACGCAAGTGCGTTTGGAAGCAATCACCTGCTTTGTTACTTGTTAGGGATTATATTATCTTGGACTTCTTGTCCATACATTCTTTCCTTAACTGATGAAAGTCTAGATTTCTTACCTTCCTGACTCCAGTATCACCAAAAAGACGCTTACATCTAGTGTACCAATAATTTCCTATTGGCTTCGATGTTAGAGACTAGCTAGCTTCCGCTAAAACTATATTCTCGTCTTCTCGAATACAAAGTAGATTTTTGTTGCCCAGACCCCCTCAGTATGGCTGTATAACATGTTCTCAACCAATGAAATATATATGTGACTTCTGAGTCAAGGAAGTTAAGATGTGTGTGTCTGTGTGTGTGTGTTTTGTTTACTTGCTTTTTTCCCATTTGCTACCTGAATGCAGAGGACTACAAGGTCTTTTAGGAGGCTGGAGTCATAAGATGGAAGGTGTTTGGGTTCCGGAATGACTTTGCAAAAAGCCAGTGACTGATTAGGAACATCTGCATTGCATTGTTACATGACCAAGAAATAAACTTTTATAGAGTAACAACAGCCCAGAAATATGTGTGTGTGTTACATTAGCTAACCATATTGTAGCTAATACAGCTGCCGTTACTCATGCAACAAATATTTATTATAGACTATGGGCCTCTTATGTGCCAGACACTCTTAGAGGTTTCCATGAGCCACACGCTGTGTTAGGTGCTGGGATACACAAAAGGAGAGACACATTCTCTGCCTTCAATAAGCTCAGCTCATCAATGGAGCAATAAGCAATTATAACACAATAAAACAATGGTTATATTGATGTATCACATGGGACAGAGATAACAAGGGGGAAGAAATACTTAAGAATGCCTGGAAAGAATAGATGTATGAGCATTGGTGGAAATGGGATTGGTAGAGAATAAATGAAGAGAGTTTATTCCATGGCATAGAGGCATGAGGACATGCTTGTTTGGCAATTACCAATGGTTAAGAAGGACTGAAATGTAAAGTCCTACAATAGAAGTAGAGGGAGATGAGAATGGAGAGGTGGGCTTACAAAACTCTGACAGAGACTTATAGGCCTTACTAAGGTGTGTGGATTTTAGACCAGGTGATGGGGAATCACCAAAGTATTTTGGTTTGGGAGTGATATGAAGAAACCTCTGTGTTAGAAGTATCTCTTTGGCTTCAATGTAAGGATGGATTTTGGTATGTGTTGGCTTGAGTTCTTTTGGATGAAACAAGGATTTCAGGGCAGGTAGTTTATTTGGAAGGTGATCTAAAGAAATAGCAATGAAGAGCAGTGCAAATGAGACAGGGAACAAGGGAAAGTCAATATAAAGACAGATAATCAGGATCACTGCTGTAGGCTGCGTGGATTCCGTTCCTTCATGCCCTTTGAGGAGTGAGAGACTGCTTTTTAGAACTGTCTCCAGAGGGTGGGAGGCTGAAGCTTTCCTCCTCTGACTCCCTGTCTCCCACTGGTTGAGCCTTGGTTTTGGGGGTATTAACTTCTAATTTCGGGGACTGTCTTTGCATGACAGTACTATGAGACAGAAAGTAGAAGTTCCTAGCATACACATGAGATAGGACGCTGCCAGCAGGGTTGCGTCTGAACTCACAGAACTATCCACCATAACTCTGGCTAAGCCATAGGTGAGCAGAAGGGATATGTAATATGAGGGTAGAAATATGAGTCCGGGAGACTAGTTAGGAACCACTGCGATTTGCCCAAGTTATTACATACATTTGGACTATGGGAATGTGTTTATGGCGCAACAACGATGTATCCCTGGCATATTTCAGGCACATGGAATACATCAACAAGATTGATGCACAAAAATCGCTCTCTCATTTGAGCTTGTATTCTAGTGAGAATGATAGAAAATATACAATAAACCTAATAAGTAAGTAAATGACACACACACACATAGGAAGAATGTGTTATGTAAAAGTAAAGGTAAGAGGATTGAAGGAGCTGAGAATGAGAAGGAAGAGGGCTATAGTTTTAAATAAGGTGGTCAGAGTAGGCCTTATGAGTAGTGACATTTGAGCAAAGACCTGAAGGACAGGGAGGAGGAAGCCACGGAGAGCCTTCACGGCAGTGGAAATGGCGAGAGCATAGGCCCTTGGTGGGAAGATGCCTGGGGTATTCCAGAAGCAGTAAAGAAGTTAGCATGGCCAAGCAGAAGGAGCAGAAGAAGAATTGCAGGAGATAAGATGAGAGTGGTCACTGGGGGCCAGATTACATATTGGGCTGTGGGCCATGGTATAAATGTTGGCTTTTATTCTGAGATAAATGGAAAGTGTGGAGGTCATTTGAAACGAATCAAGAAGCAATTCTGGTAGAATGGCGAGGGCAAAAGCTTGAGAGAATTGAAGAGAAAAAGAGGGATTATAAAAAAATGGAGAGAGCAAGTATATTCCACTCTTTGGATGAGTCTTGGTGCAAAAAGGAGCAAAGAAATAGGGGAGTGTGTGGTGCAAAAAGCAGGGTCAAGAAAAACTTTTTTTTTTTTTTACTTCCTTGAGAAGACTCAAATTTGTTTCATTTTTCTTCGTATTTCACTGTCTTGGCATACTGGGGTAAGGGAAGCCGCAGGTGAGTGCCCAGAGGTTTGGTTAAAGGGTCAAAGTGATCACCTCTTTCTTTCCCACTCTATTCAATCTGTCAAAATTCCTGCTAACTCTGGCTTAAAAACCACAGAAGTCAACCTCTTCTTCCCTTTGCATGTTGGGTAAATTGTATATAAAATATAAATATATAAAATATCCACTTCACCGCCCACTTCCTCTATCTCCAAGGTAGCAAAATACCTCCCAATCCCTTGACTTTGCCTTGGAAGACATCAACCAGCATGACACACACTGGATGTCCCCGCACATCACACAAGCGGAGGTTTGAAATTTGCTTGCGTGGTTAGGCTTGCTTTCTTGTGTTTCTGTCTTTCACCGTGAGAATGTGCCTCATGCCCCCAGCAGCCACTGGCCCAAGGACGGCCAGAGATGTGTGGAATAGACCCGGACCCAGACTGTGGCTTGAAGGCAAGCCCAGTTCCAGCTGGCTGAACTCCAGCTGACTTGCACACACATGAAAGGAAAAAAACAAATGATCGCTTTCGAGTGGTGTTGTGCAAGAGGATCGTGGCAATAGCTGAGAGATCTCATACTTAACACCTACGAATATAACTTTATATAACCTCTCTCTAGGTAACGTATTCTGTCTGCTGTCCGCACCCCTTCACTAGAATGTAGACTCCAGTGTGAAACTGATACCCATTCCAACGTGTGCTTTTTCTTTAACACCTCAAGTAATGAACTCCATTCTCTGTGGACACTGATCGTGTCCCACAGATTCAACTCAATTCTGGAGACAGTCAGATCCTGGAGACAGATCCTACAGGCTAAGAGCTCAGTCCCCCACTCAATACCAACGACAAATCTAGGTTGTCTCCTGTGCCTCCTGACTGTTCCCACGCCTCCCTCCTTGGGTTTGATTACTTTGCTAAAGCAGCTCACAGAACTCAGGCAGCCCATCGACTCACTGGATCACCAGCTTATTACAAAGGGTATTAAAAGGATACGAATCAACAGCTACATGAAATGACACATAGGGTGAGGTCCCAAACACAAGAGCTTCTGTCCCCATGGGGTTTGGGGCCCGGCATGTCGATGTGTGGATGTATTTTGGTTCGCCAACCTGGAAGCTCTCAGAACCCTGACCTTTCGGCGTTTCACAGAGGCTTTATTACAGAGGCATGACTGATTAACTCACTGGCCACTGGTGATTTATTCAACCTCCAGTCCCTCTGTCTTCCCTGGAGGTCGGGGTGGGACTGAAGGCTCCAATCCTCTACTCTGTGGCTGGTTCTGGCAACCAGTCCCCATCCTTAGGTGCGATCCCAAAGTCATCTTGTTAATATAACAAATTACATCTTTACCACTCTCACCAGTTAGGAAATTCCAAGAGTTTTAGCTCTGTGCCAGAAACAGGATGAAGACCAAATATATACATTTCTTATTATAAATCACAGTAGCACACCATGATAGCAGGAAACTTATTCCCGTATCTATTTCAAGCACCTAGAATAGTTTCCGGAACATAAACATTGGTTGAATGGCTGAATGAAACACAGCAGCTGATCCTTTGTTAATATAGACTGGAGAGCCGGCTGATGAATCACTGCTTCCAAGGTTTAGACTTCGGGGTCCAGTTTTCTGAAGGGTACACATATTCACATTTCTCATGACTTACTGACTCCATCTATACACGGTGCTGGTAACGGTGCGTAATAATGAAATAACTGGCAATATTTTTCTCACACAAGTTGTGAAAATATTTTATTTGGATTTTGTGAATTTGCCAAAAAGTCAAAGACAGTTGCTTATATTATACTCAAAATTTTCTCTAAATACCAAGACCCCTTTGAGTTTTGTGATTGCGAAAGACGTCGGATGGCATCATCATTTCGGAGTGGTGATTCTGAACGATTTAATATAGGCTGACGAGCTGGAGTCCCACCAGAGCACCCTATAAAGCGCAGGTGTCACGCTTGAAACAGTAGGGTCTTCTAGGGGCCTCTGTTTGCAAGGCTTTAATGAGTATTACCTTTGGACTTGAGAAGTGAGGGCAGTGAAAGCAAAGTTAAGCCTTGAAATAAAGATCTGTCTGAAATCAAAGGGTTTCTCGTGGACCAAATGGCACAGATACAAACCCGTGTCTCCTTCTGAGGTCCTGTTTATGCTGCCTTCGTGTGGAAAACGTATCCTAAACCTTCTTGGCAGCCAGCCTACTAGAAGTTGGGGCACGTGTGGGGCACCCATCTGTTTTACCAGTAGCTGATCTCAGATTTACATTCTTCTAAGGTGAAGCCCTGAGCGGTCGAGATGCTGCAAAACTATTCAACTCTCTTATTTCAGATTTTTGGGCAGAGAGAGAGAGACCATTTCTCTGTAAGAGCCTGTATTTAAGTTGAAATGTAGCCTTCGTGTCGGTCTTGGAAAGATCATACCTTCTTAAATAGGGTTTTATCCAATTCAAACTCAGCACTGTGGAGCTTGGCAGCAGAACCCCTCCTGGGGCTCGAAGGCTTTGCAGATTCAGAACTTGCTACCCGTTCCACCGGGAAGTTTTCAGCCAGGAAGAACAGTGGACAGTTAGTGTTGTTCTTGCTACATGTGGTACTAAGCCCCTTCAACAGGAAAGAAGGTCAGAAAACAAATCATGCAGCAAAAAAAAAAAAAAAAAAAAAGATGGGGTCACAAGCACAGTGAGTGTCTGGGTGCAGCTAGCAGGGAATTTGCAACAGAGGAGGAACTATGGTGGGAATCTGATCATGGCCGTTTGCATGTTTTTTTAAACCTCCTTCATCTAAATTAAACCTTACAATTAAAACAAAATTCTGCTTTGCAATTTTTAAAGATGGCAACTTTTAAAGATGGCAACATTGCTTCATTATCACAATCCTCGCCTCTGGGTCAGCACGTGGCCTGGTCTGTCCACACCAAGGGACATTATCAGTCTCACCGGTCCTAGTTCTTTGTATTTGCTTTGTAAATTTGGAGTAGGAATTAGGACAGGCAAGAAAAGGATTGCATTCTGGGCAACGATGCCTTTAAAAGGCCCGCTGTAGAACCTAGCTTTGTGTTGGCCCACCTGCGAGGTGCTGATGGAAGCCTGGGGAATGGCCCCGCCTACAGAGAAGGGCAGGCCACCGCGCCTACGAAGGAGGCCTTCCAGGGAGGTGCTCCCAACTCGGGTTCAGACTCGACAAGGAGATGGCACCGGACTTTAGCATGGTATCTCCCATGTGGCCAACTTCTGCTGGGGTTGGGGGAGGGTGAACTCTTAGGGCCCCACAAGAGTCAGCCTGACAGAAGGAGGTGCCAAACCAGCGATTACAGTGAGTAGAACCATCTGCCCTATAACATGGCATATGCATTCCTAAAAAAATAATCCCTGGATGGCAGAATTTTGCACTCCCAAAATAACAGGGATTATGGGAAAAGGGGAGTTGGGCAGGAAGCTCAGACCTTGTACCGTCTTGTGATACAAGAAAACTATCATAATTTTAAACATAAGTTCCTAAGAAACATGATAGTAAATATAGAATGTTGTTTTGACAAGACATGATGTTGGCTTAGTGGAGGTGTTTATAGTGAGGGGTTGTGGCTTTTGAACTATGGAAAACAGGTAAAAGGAAGATTCAAGTTTTTCGAATGAAATGGGATACTGGAGGTAGATGGCTGTGGTCCTGGTCCTTGTCCTGGTTTTCGTTCCTCTGCATTAGCTTCAAACAGAAATCTGACTTTTCTGGTTTTGTTAGTTCCCACCTCTCATAAAGAAGCTGTTTGCGTGACCCCAATGAGGAGATGACAGAGTGCTCTCGTGCTGCATCAGATTTGGGGTTACCTTCAACCCCCAGCAAATGAGTGCTTGTCAGCCTTCAGCTGCCTGGAAAACAGGTGATTCTTGGGAAGTTAAGATTACGCTCTTGCCTCTTTTGTTTTCAGTGTTGCCTCCTGTGTTCATGAGTGTGCTTAAGGCCGACCGCCGACAGCAACAGCGCACTCTCGTTTCAGAGCTTTGCAGTGCCTAAGGCTTTTCCTTTGCCACTTATGATCAGGACACCACCCTGTGTTTTCCTGAGAGAATACAGTAGGCGATGCACTTGCGGAAAACTGAGAGAGGCGTTTTGTATTATTCTACCACCTGTCATTATGCGCAGCTGGATGGTGTTTTTCACGTTTACCTGGTGTTAGCGAATAGTGCAAAACCGCGTATGAACCAATACAAATTTGGTTTAGTGATTTGATTCCTATTTATCTGCACCAACTTGCACACTACACATAGCCATTATATATATATTTATCTATCTATATCTATATATATCAGCTTTCTTTTCCTTCCCATAGGACTCTTGAAATAATTACGGTTTCCTTCTTTTTCTGTAAGAAAACAAAAGTTCTCTTTTGTTTCTTCTCCTCATTTCAGTGATGACTTCAGTAGGAGCCACGATTCCAGTGGTCGGTCTTGTCTTCCTCCCTGAGGTTACTGGGTCCCCTACAGCGAGTGGTGATTTCCGCTTGGCTACCTGTGGTGGTGCTCTCTTAGGACACGTACAGGGCAGGCTGTTAAACTCTCGAGCAATGGCAAAAGGGCAGGAAGGTCTGTAATAGAGTCTCCTTCGGAAGGCCATTTACGGAGTGCAAAAGCCTCCCTGCTCTGGTTTTCTCCGTATGCAAAATGGAGTCCGCACCTAATGGTAAGGAGGAGTGACTCAGTCCACCAATATAGCCTTTGTTTAGGTCTAGACGGTTCTACAGGGTCAGGCGGCCCCTCCCCCACCAAGGGGGCTCTCCCACAGCAAGTGAGAGCGGGGTTTATGGTGATCGGTGCCCATATTCTTACTGAATATGATGAGGACTGGGCTCAATGTTACTGTAGAGCATGTTGCTCTGCTCTCACCTCCTCAAATCCTGCAGTTAGAAACCAAGGCTTTCTTTAGTGAGCCTTTCTCAATCAAGAAATACCTGCCGGGCATTGTTTTAGGTGTTCGGGCTACACCAGACTAATTTCCTCTCTATTAAAGCTACTGCATCAGGAGCTGGAGGCTTATTTCATATTGACTCACACCTACAGTTACCACATCACAGGGAAGGGAGGGGGGAGGTTCTTTTTTGGTCCAACGGTTTAAAATAGAACTGCCACTTCCTTGCAAATGGTAGCTGTTGACCTGGACCAGGTTATGCTTGCTTTATTACAGAATTTGTGATACAGAAACATAAACACTTTTTCTCAGCGAGCAGTGGCTAAGTCCATGGGCTTTTGAACCAGACGGCCTGGACTCAAATCCTGATGACCACTCAGCAGTTCACTTCTGTGACCTTGGCCAAGTTACCTAACTTGTTGCTACTTCAGCTTTTCTGTTTTTAAATGGGGTGGGTTACATTATGTACAGTATAGGGCTGCTGCATGGATTACATACACTTATATAAAGCTGTTGTGTTTGGCAAGTTGACAGATGCTTACTAGCAATACTTCCTCTTTAATTTTAGTTACTGTTTTCCTCTACACATACTTACTAACATCACAGCTCATACAGAGTTAATGTCTGCACCTCTGACACCCAAGGGCACTTATTTACAAGTCGATCTACAGCTCCTTTCCAGTAGACTGTATATGCTCTTTGCTGGGGCAAGACACATGTGATTTCTATTTTCCCAACACCTAGCACTGTGCCTGGCAAATACCTGTTTGCTGAGTGAATGGGAAAGGTGGTCTGAAATTCACTCCTTGACTGGCCAGGACAAGAGAAGAAAAAAAGCAAAAAAATCAAACTCCCACAAAAATGCCCAAATACAATGGCTCCACATCTTAATTTCTCAAGAGATTCTGCTAGGGATATTTATCTCAGCAGTCCAGTCTAAGTGCCCTGCACAGAAGTGAATAGGAGCCAACAGGAGAAGATCCGGAGACACCGTGCAGGGGTCTGAACATGGTAGCACAGGCAGGGCAGTGAGATTTCCAGGGAGCAGACAGGCAATAGTTTATTTTGGGGTCATGGAGACCAAGAGCTATATGGGGAAAAGATGATTGCGCTTTGTAAATACCTCAGCGCAAACCTTACCCTTCTGAGCTGGGAGGTTAGCTAAAATAATCACTGAAAGGAAAAGTGAAAGTGGGCCTTGTTTTCCCCGGGGCGGGGGGTGGGGGGCAGAACAGTGATGGCGGAACTTGAGGGAATCTGCACCAACGGGCACTTGTCGGCAACTTTATCCGCACCTAGGTTTGTACCTAGGTACAACACTAGGGTTTGTGTTTTTGTTAAATGAAAAATTGAACAGTTAAACAACTAAGCAATTTTATTCTTATCATCATGTACAACATCCAAATTGGACTACATAATAAAAAAATTCTATAAAATAACGTATCTATCGAAGGATTATCACCTCCTGATCTTTCTCCACAAGCTTTCAGTGCCCATGACAAGTTCCTTGTCAAAATGCAGCAGCTGCCTCACTCGGCCTGTAGCTCGGGAGACTCATCGGGAAGAAGCTTCAGTCACCTCATTGCTCTTTCCAGCAATTTTCATTCTCCTAGAGGCGATAATCTTCAGGTCTGAAAGACAAAAATCAACATTTCTTTCTTTATGAATCATCCTATCATTTTCTCCTGCCTGATGAAGGAAGATTATTTTTCAATTTAAAATGAAAGTAACTGTTCATTGAGAAATTATCTACAAGCATTAGATTTCTGGTGAAAAACACTAAAGCCAAATCATCGTGAAGTGACAATTCCCAAGCTCTTTCGAGAGTATAAATATAGACTGCCTTGTGCCTGTGCGTGAATGTTGTAACTTAAAACTTCAATTCAATTTCTGTTCCATTTTTAAATATACTTTCTTAAAGACTTTTTCACAGAAAGGACTGCTATGATCTTTAAAAATCCATATAAGCATATGGATTTGCCTAATCAAGGCCATTTTTGAATGAGTAATTTCCCTATTTATATTATTTTATCATGCTAAATTTATTTTTCATTATGATACAAATACAAAATAAATGTATAAACACCAGGCCTTTGATATTTTAATTACATACATAAAACTGGTCTTTTCCTCATTCATGCATTTATAGGATTAATCATACTTGAAAGTTACTTCCAGTAGAAAATTAAAACAAAAAACACTTTTTTTTAGGGAAATGTTAAATCTTAACAGTGGAGAAAATGAAGAACAGGAAATTACAAAATGCAAAAAAATGTTCAAGTGTCCTTTTATCTTTTCCATAGGTGTATTTGTAGGTGTTGAGCTCCCATGCGATTTTCAGAAGGGAGTTTGTAATCAGTAAATTAAATAGATGTTTTTGAAACAGCTGTAAAAATATTCGATAGTTTGAGTTCCTTTAAAAAGTAGATGAACTCTGTTTGCCCCGAAATAACTTATCTAGTCCCTTTCTACACTCACAGCATGTTTTCTTCAACAGAATACTCACAAGATACCAGATAGCTCAGCTATGAAGACCAACAGTCTAGTGGCTGAGTAAATAAACTACATTACAATTTAAAGTTATTATTTAACTCCGAGGAATACAGGCTCTGATCTGGGAAACCAGCCAAATATGCTTCACCATATCAGCTGTTCTATAACAACTAGAGGAGAAACTGCAGAATTCTGTCACTGTTTTTGAAATCTCTTTCCAAATGTAAAAACTGCATCCAAAGTCTGGGAAATGACAGTGTGGTTCGAGAGCTGAATGTGGCTCCAAAGTGCATCCTTTTAATCTTTGGCTAGGGACTCAATTTAGTGGAAGCAGTTCCCAGTCAAGAGACACCAGCACATTTGAAACCACTTCTTCTGTTCAGCTGGTTCATGTAATTACGACTAAAGGATGGTGACGATGTCATCAGAAAGGAATCTTCTAAGCTAAGGTCCTAACAAGAAGTCTCTGCAACTCCACTTGATAAAACTAAATGTGCTTAGTCTAGTTGTTTCCACACCAAAGGTTAATTTATTAAGTAACAATGAGATGACAAAAGGACCTTTTGGTGGGATTTACAAATAAAACTGGAAATGTGTGTGAAGGGTGTAATCCGTGATACAAGGTATGTAGTAGGTAGTGACCTGAAAGCTCTAGGGGGCTAATAAGGCCCCAATCTGTTTCAAGAAGATTTTCTGGCGGGAATAGAGGAGGATAAAGAAGAGGGCTGTGTTGGGGCTGTAACAGTGATGAGTGAGAAGAAAGGACAGGTTCAGGATTTAAGAGGCAGAAAAGTACCATGTTGGTGGGGAGAAGGTGGGAAGGGACAGGGAAAAGGGAAGGGGCCAGGGAGATGGAGGAAGAAGGAGCTACTAGAAAATGAGGATTCAGGGATGATCCCTGATTTTCAGCTTGAAGACCTCTGTGAATGGCGACGCTGCTGATCTCTTCAGGGAATACAGGCAGAGGAACAGACTGGAAGGGGGGGGAAGGATCTTGGTTTTGAAAATGGTAAGATTTGGACATGACAGGCAGCTAGCAATTAGGATGTGGAGTTTAGGAGAAAGGGGGCAAAGGGGGAGACCTGTCAAGAGTCCCTACCACAGATTCCTTCTTTTCCATCCCACTTCTGCATATCAAGTGGCCCTGCCTAAAAAATCTTCAGTAGTCCTCCACTGCTTTGTCACAATTCAAACAGCCCAGAAACCAATATATAACCCTCCATGACACGGCCTCAGCTAACACTTCTGAGTTATTCCTTCTACATCCCATTCCTTTACATTCTGATCCCATTACACTACCCGCTACTGCCCAGATAAAAACTTTCATATCTCTTGACTTGGGTACTTGAGCTTTTTTCTGCCTGACAGACTTGACTAATCCTTCAAAATCCACCTCAAAAATCACATCATCTGGGTAGCCCTCCACGACCTTCCTTTCTAACTTAGGGCTCCTCTTTGTGAGATTGCCAGAGAATCTCATGCATACTTCTATTACAGTGTTTCTCAAATTATACTTGACTTTATGTAAATAAATGTTACTTATGTAAGATGTGCTGAATGCTTATTAGATGCCATGAAGTACACCAACTGCTTCACATGCATTATCTCATTTTATTCTCATAACTACATTGTGAGAAAGACACTTTTATCAATCCCATTGTATAGTTGACAATACTGAGGCTCAGAGAAGCTGGGTGACTAGCCTAAGGATACACAGCTAGGAAGTGGATGGTAGGGACCTAGTGCAGACCTCCTGACTGCAAGTGCCTGCATGCACCATTTTATTCTATCACTTCTAGTAGGCTGTTGGTTCCTTTGAAGGCAGGGTCCCCGTATAACTGAGATTATGCCTCCAGCAATTAGCACAGTGCCCAGCATATAGTGGATATCTGTAAGATATCTGTCATTACAGTACAGTGACTGCCTTGAAAATGCCACTTTGTTTTACAAACTCTTCCTTTTTTTACAGAAGGTAGTCAGGATCTTTTATGGATTGTTAATTTGCTTCCAGGAGGGAAAACAATATCATGGCCAAGGGACTAGGTACTTTAGATGTTGGCATAGCCAGAAACATCAGCTTATACTGGAGGCAATTAATGGTATTATATGGCGTTCAGTAGGTACCCTTGTGGGGAAAAGTGAGGCTTTTACATTAAATATGGTTTTATTTCTCCACACGCACGTGCACACACAAAAGCAGGCACACATCCAATGCATTTATACTGCTTGTCTTCTTCCACTAAAAGGAATCCAAGGTAAGAAAGGGGAGGGGAGGTCTATTTACCTGAGTGCTTCTCCAACTTCAGTGGGTATACACATCGCTTGGGCTCTTGTGAAAATGCAGATTCAGATTCAGTTAATCTGTAGAGGGGCTCATGATTCTACATTTCCAACAAGCTCCGATATGCTGCAGTGCTGGTCTATGGACCACAGAATGACTTAGCAAGGGTTCACCTTAGACCTCCCACAGAGCTACTCATAAGACCGAGGGGATGACTATTTGAAGATGCTGAAGAAGCAAATGAAGTAAATTTCTAAAACTAAGCTGCGCCTAAGAGAAGGTAACATACTTCCTCCTTAGCCAGAGGTGATTCCGTTTGCGGTACAGTATCCTTCACAGCTCTACCCACGAGAGGACTTTATTGACAGGCAGTTTTAAGCTTTTCCGATACAATAATAATTTTAAATTATGATAACATGTACTGATGAGGCTGGATACCGGAATTCCTTTGGTATCTATCATCAAAGAAAACTTAAATTGTAGTCCATGTAGTTACTAGATTAAATAATTTTTAGAAGCAAGACACCTGGCATCTAATATATTGCTTTTCATAGTATGGATGCTTAAATGTTGTTTGAAACTTTAGTGAACTTAAATGAAATGACTTAATCCTTTGCTAGAAGGATGATGAGCAAATTTATATTCTCTATCTATTTGCCTTAGTTCTTCGTTGCTGTTTCAGTGCAAATAAAAAATCATGAAGTTTTAAAATAAAAGATCATCTTAAATAAGGTTAATGTTTTTGTAAATAACAGTATTCTAAAATAATCTCAGGAAATCTTTAAAGAGACATTTCAAATGCTGTTACAGAAAATTAATCTCTATTAATTTTTATAGAAATGTTTTCCTTGACAGAAATAAGTTATATTTTAACAAAATTACCATAATCTTTTCTTTATATATGTAATACAAAGTATCCAAAACTAAATATAGCAGAGTTACACTAAAGCACAGACTGTTAAGGAAAATTTCTATTTTAGCTATAACTATTAAGCCAGCTTTAAGAAAGAAGCAAAGCCCAAAATATGAATTTACCATACTTGATGAATTAAAAGTCAATTCCTCTTTCAGGAAGATAAGATTCCACTCATTTATTCATTGAACAAAGATTACTGAATGTCAGGTCTACCCGTGGGCACTGGGAACACAGCAGCAAGCAAGACAAAGTTCTGTCTGTAGACCGTGCATTTTCTCATAGAGGGAGATGCACACACACACACACAGACACACATATGTACACTTTGACCTCTGAGGTGAAAGCTAAAAATGTTAAGCTTTCATAGACACATTTAGGGTAATTTGGGAGATTAATGCATCTTCAAAGAATTAGCCAACATTAAGACTTTCCTTAATTCATTTTCTAAATTGTGCTAAAATTACACAGCTACTAAATGTTCTATAGCAGTAATTCATTTTGCACTTAATGCTTGTCACTAGCAGAAAACTGCCTTCAAACACTATGGTTTTAAAAAAAATCACTTTTTTGAATGAAGAAACAGGACTTAAAAAAGGGCTGTCTGAAGAAGTATTCTACGGTACTTGTGATTGCTCAGAAACTTGAAAGTTAAAATCATACCACCTCTCACAAAATTCTCAATTTTCTATAGCAAATCCTTTACCACTGACATCCCTATGCAAAATGTTGCCAGTCACTCACTAAATGAAACAGGCAAAATACCGCCACTCATTAAAATTTAGGACAAAGATTGACAGAGGCCAACACATTTTAAATTATCTTGAAAATGGGGACACTTCTATAAAAAAATTTATCTTTTGACTTCAGGAAAAATCTTTAGGGAGATTTTAGTTTTCATTGTAAAATGATGGGACAGATCCATTTGGTTTGTGAATAAAATGAAATATAAAGCTATAAAACACACAGATAATGTGATGGTTCAGTTAGACACTTAATATTATTTATCCCATTAAGATAATTTATTTTGCAGAAGAAAAAAGCATTTGAATTTCAGTTGTGAATCCACAAAATTGGGTATAACTTAAGTGTAATAAATCTCAAAAATATTTTATTCTCCCTTAGGTCTTATGTCTTTTCACTCATAAATAATATTTGTCAGTATAATGTTTATTCCAACAAAATATTTAAATGAGAAAAAAAACAAATGAGAATAAAATTTGGACAGTGGAGTAATCTTAAGAACAATAAAAGGTCAGTTTGATTGAGTTTTAAGTCATTTCCATTGTACTGATGAAACTATTTAGAATAAACAGTCACAGGAAATCTGGTAACATTGCATATTCCTTGAACTAAAATTCTTTGAACTAAAGATGTCAGCCGTACAGGAAATCGTGAGGCAGAATAATGGTGCCTTTATACTCATTTCTCCAGGCACTGTACCATGTACCAAATCCTGATTAGAAAAAGTTCAATAGTGCTTTAAAAAACAAACAAACAACTAAATTAATAGGATTGTTAAAAAATTTTTTTAAATCAACTTACTGCTTTTTTCAGTTAAAATAAATCATGAAACACTATGTCAAAAACTAATGATGTAATGTATGGTGATTAATATAACATAATAAAATAAAAAAATGAAAAAAATAAGAGAGACAGATGAATTCTGAAGAAAAAAAAGGAAATCTCTTTTGAAATGAGGATTAAATGGGATGATATGTAAGCTCTTAATATACATGTAAGAATAATATACTTAAAAATTCAAAAAAAAATAGGAATTGCTGTTACATTCAATTATCACTTTTAAGTCGTAAGCTCTATTGGCTTGGAATGATTTGGTTTGGTTGTTCAAGTAGAGATTGTTTTTAATTTTAACAACCAGTCCTAATCTGTTCATAGCCAAAAGAACAGTAAAGTTTAGAATGTCTAATTTGAGCAAAATTCAGCACTGGAAATACTGAGGTCTACAGTTTTTGCCAATGCTGAGCTGGTTGAAATAATGGGAAAATTGGAATATAATCCTGCTCCTGAAGTCCAGCTAATAACTTCTGTCTGTGAAGAGCAGCAAATTAAGTTAAATCTTGTAGGAAAATGCCATATGACCAGACTAGCATAAAATTATGGAAAATCTTGAAGATGTCCAGATCCCAATTCCTTGTGGGTTTTGAAAAGGTAAAAATCCTTCTTTATGGTCTTTAAATAAATTAAGCCTCTGATGTGAAGCACTTTTATAAAAGAGGCATAGGTAAAAATATTGTTTTCTGCATATTTAAATACAACTGAAAATCTGTAGATTTTTAGAACTGGTAAGTTTCCTATCGGAGGGCAGGTATAAGTTTAAATCATTGCTCTCTCCTAGAGCTACAGACTAGACTACACAGGATGCTCACCAAGGCCCTTTTCCAGGGCTAATGTCCCCACACCTGTGTTCCTTTTACAGTGCTGGAGGCATCACCCAGGAAACATAAACCAAATCCTGCTTTCAGCAAAGACAAGTTAGGGCCAATCACGACTGCCCTCGTATCTCTCCACTTCCATCCCTGCCACTCTCTTCTTTGCAGGCACACTTCCAATAGCACACTCTGTAGAGGGCATTAACTGCTGGACACATGGGTTTTCATTATAAACAACTCTTTTCAAGATTTATTGATGCTGACCTTTCCACACTTAATTTCTATACAAAGGTGAGGGGTTTGCTTAAAATAAAGCATTACAGACTTAATGAGTGAGGAATACAAAAATATATTTCTTTTTTCGTATTGTTACATCACTCACTCTGTGGACTATGTGAAGCAACTCCAGTTGAAATTTTCCACATACCTTATTTTTCCTAAGAAAAGCTCTCCTACAGAATTTTGTAAAAATGAAAATAAAGTTTAAAATGATCCAAGTTTTATTTTTACCCTACATAATGAAAAGTTTCCATTGCAGTGATAGCATTATAATTTCTATGATTATTGTGGTTTTGTAATGTGTTGGCAAAACTACAATGATTATGGAAATAATTACTGACAGAATTAAAATAAGTTGACCATTTGAAAGCCACAATGCAGGCAAATGAATTGTGAAGAAAAAACAGTGCTGTTGCTTTTTCTTTGACAAACAAATTCTCCGTGCATACCCTCCAATCATCACTTGCACATGGCAACCACACATTTATTTTGTACCATCAAGAAACAAATTATAATTTCATAACATATTCTAATACTATGTATGCATGAGCTATAAAAAATACTAATACACCAAGTATATCCACTAATTTAAGAAGTGAGGTTTATAGGCAATACTTCTCATACAAGAAAATGACTTTTAGTTATTAAAGTTCAGTTGTCTCATAAATATCAGTTTCTTTCCTTCTTGTTTAACATTGTTTTAAAAATGACTATACAACTAGCATAAGAAGATCTGCATAAACTGAAATTAGGCCTGAGAGAACATAACTTTTGTAAGCAATTTAAAATAATTTAAAGGAAATCCCCAAAATGGAGCTTTTAATTAAGATTAAAACAATTTTGTCAATCATCTACTGGGTTCAAACCTTAGTTCTGACTATCATTACTGTTTGACAGTTGCTCAAAAGCCTTAGTTTCTACTAGAAAAGCTAATAAACATACATTGACCAAAAGCTAATAACAGTTCCAATTAAAAAATGTACCTTTCTATATTATCAACATATTTTAAATTTTATTACTAGGGAAACAAAAACCAAAGCAAGCTATTTTTATGCCTATTGATTTAGGTGCAATCCAGGTACATCTGTTTCGGTCAAGTCTCTGCAGATTCACCATCAGATCTTTCTTGACTAAATTCCAATTGCTACATTCCCAAGAAGATTATATTGTTGGCTTAGCTATTTTGGGTGGAATGAGAGCATATTTTAAGCAGCCTCTTTCTCCAAAAGGAGAAAAAAATTTTTTTCTCATGAAAGCAAATCTACCAGTAATGAGAAATCCCATTTTCAATGGGTTGCCCTGCATAGTGTGTTACATATTTTCATTTTTACTCTAATGTCTATAATATTTAATAACAGAACTTTATGAAATGGCAAACAACTAAAATGGCAACATTCATTAAAGTGGTCAGTGGCCACATGGGGCTAATGAAACTTAATTAAAATGACAAAAAATACAAGTTCCATTCCTCAGTCACACTAGCCACAGTGTAAGTACTCAAGACCCACATGTGGCCAAGAGCCACTGTATTAGATAGCTCAGATACAGAACTTTTTCATCATGGGGAAAGTTCTATTAGACAGTCCTGGCCATTTAAATTGTAATGTGTAAGTATGTACCCACATTAGAATGCAAGCTGGTGCAGCCACTCTGGAAAACAGTATGGAGGTTCCTCAAAAAGTTGAAAATAGAGCTACCATATGATCCAGCAATTGCACTACTGGGTATTTACCCCAAAGATACAAAAAGTAGGGATCCAAAAGGGTACGTGCACCCTGATGTTTATAGCAGCAATGTCCACAATAGCCAAACTGTGGAAAGAGCCAAGATGTCCATCGACAGATGAATGGATAAAGAAGATGTGGTATATATATACAATGGAATATTATGCAGCCATCAAAAGGAATGAGATCTTGCCATTTGCAACGACGTGGATGGAACTGGAGGGTATTATGTTGAGCGAAATAAGTCAAACAGAGAAAGACATGTATCATATGATCTCACTGATATGAGGAATTCTTAATCGCAGGAAACAAACTGAGGGTTGCTGGAGTGGGGGGTGGGGTGGGAGGGATGGGGTGACTGGGTGATAGACACTGGGGAGGGTACGTGCTCTGGTAAGCGCTGTGAATTGTGCAAGACTGTTGAATCTCAGATCTGTACCTCTGAAACAAATAATGCAATATATGTTAAGAAAAAAAAAAAAGAAGAAGGTAGCAGGAGGGGAAGAATGAAGGGGGGGAAATCGGAGGGGTAGACGAACCATGAGAGACGATGGACTCTGAAAAACAAACTGAGGGTTCTAGAGGGGAGGGGAGTGGGAGGATGGGTTAGCCTGGTGGTGGGTATTGAGGAGGGCACATTCTGCATGGAGCACTGGGTGTTATGCACAAACAATGAATCATGGAACACTACATCTAAAACTAATGATGTAATGTATGGGGATTAACATAAGAATAAAAAAAAAAGAGTGAAAAAAAAATTATAAACACACACACACACACACAAAAAAAGTATGTACCCACATTACTATCTGGGGAACATAAGTTAACCAAGTTGTATGGCTACCTGTAAGGAAAGAACATACTTTAATAAAGCCCAAAGGCAAGGCTGGGGCCTTAATGCATATTCTTATCAGAGGGAAATTTGGAATGAAAAGAAAGGGCAGGGAAATACATCTCCATAGTAGTCTAAAAAATGCATCAAGTTACTCTAAGTTTCTCTAAAAGTCTCCTTAAAAATAATTCTAGAAAAACCCTTCCTAGTTCCATTAATATAATAAAGGCACTCAGTCATCTTCTAATTTGTTTTAAATGAGCCAGGAATCATTTAGTATAATGAGCAGTTATGATCAGTACTCTTTATTCATGATATACAACTCCAAATGCATAACCCAAATAAGCACATATTTGATTAAATAGCACCTTTGGTATTTCTGGTTAAAAAAAAAAAAAGTACCATATACCCCTTTTGGTTCAGAATATAAATTCATTTATGATGGTGTTTCTATAAAAAAATCAGATATGACATTCTTAGACTTCCAGAACTTCATACAGCATGGTAACCTACCAAAATCCAAAGACTACTTAAAATACTTTTTTATGATATAACTTTTTAAAGCAAAATATTTGAGAACTACATATGACTTAAGATGCTACAAGAGACACTCAGGCAGAGTGGTTAGGACGATGACCTTAGGCTTGAATCCCTAATCCACCATTTAACAATCGTATGATCTTAGTCAAATTACTTTTCTTTCTGTGCCTACATTTCCTTTTCTATGAAAAAATGAGGATAAAAAATATAAGACATAGACACACACACAAACACAAAGAAACAGTGGAAGCTAACACACCAAAATGTTAACTATGGTGAGATTATTTGCTTCCTTAAGTTTGTATCTTATTCATAGTTTCTACAATGAACATTTAACATTTTTTAAAAAAGATTTATTTATTTTAGTGAGAGAGAGCAAGAGCAAGGGGAGGGGCAAAGGGAGAGAGAAAATCTCAAGCAGAGTCCTGCTCAGTATAGAGCCCACTGTGGGGCTCAATCTGATGACCCTGAGATCATGACCTAAGCGGAAATCAAGAGTCGGACACTTAATCGACTGAGCCACCCAAGCGCCCCAAACATTTAACACGTTTCATTTTTTTAATTTTTTTTTTAAAGATGTTATTTATTTATTTGAGAGAGAGAAAGCACAAGCGGGGGAAGGGACAAAGGGAGAGGGAGAAGCAGACTCCCCTCTGAGCTGGACCCAGGGCCCTGAGATCATGACCTGAGCCAATGGCAGACACTGAACTGACTGAGCCACCTAGGAGCCCTCATTTAATACTTTTTAATTCCGGGGCGCCTGGGTGGCTCAGTTGTTAAGCATCTGCCTTCAGCTCAGGTCATGGACCCAGGGTCCTGGGATCGAGCCCTGCATCAGGCTCCCTGCTCAGCGGGAGGCCTGCTTCTCCCTCTCCCACTCCCCCTGCTTGTGTTCCCTCTCTCGCTGTCTCTCTCTCTGTCAAATAAATAAATAAAATCTTTAAAAAAAAAAAAAAACTTTTTAATTCCCCCAAAGTGAAAGTTTTGAATCAAATGCTTGAGTTTAAAGACTATATTATGTGAATTCTTAGTAAATTAAAGATTCCAGGGTGGTAAATTTAAGCTAGTAAATGTTTTTTATAAATTAGAGATTAATTTCAATTTGTGGCAAATTGTACATCTCTTTAAAAGAATTTAAAAAAATGTTTACATCTTCCTAGAAAAATGTTCTGTATATGTGGGTTCAGTTGTAAAGATAAATATAAGTTCAATGTAGTTTAAGGAGGAAAAGGCACATTGAATATGTCTGGAATAAATGACCATGTAAGTCTGTAAGAACAAGTTAAATTAAAATTATTTTCCCAAAAGTATAAAATTTATCCAAGTACAGAAGTCTCATCTGTCAGACGCCAAAGGGGGAAGAACTGTAAAGATCATAGCATGTAAAACAAATGTAAAACCTTTTATTTTCAGAAACTACTGATTTATCTAAATAAATCACTACATAATCTGGATAAAAAAATGAATTTTATTTTTTTATTTTTATTTCTTATTTTATTATTATTTTTTAAGATTTTATTTATTTATTTGACAGAGAGAGAGAGAGATAGTGAGAGCAGGAACACAAGCAGTGGGAGTGGGAGAGGGAGAAGCAGGCTTCCCGCCGAGCAGGGAGCCCGATGTAGGGCTCGATCCCAGGACCCTGGGATCATGACCTGAGCGAAAAGCAGATGCTTAACGAATGAGCCACCCAGGCGCCCCCCAAAAATGAATTTTAATAAGAAGAATTAAAATAGACTCTTGGGTTTTGAAAAGAAGGCAAACTATTAAATAGGCATCTAAAAAGGTCAAAAGGAGACAATCACCCCACACTAAACTTAGTTGTTAGAATCAAATCACGTCACATAACATATGGTTTCTGGTCATCGTCAAGCAATGAAAACCAGAACCTAAGGAGTGATGGAAAATGTACTTCTTTATTTTAGGGAAAAATATTTATCATGAGGATGTATCCTGATAACTAGCTGGTATTAATATCAGACACCATAAAATCAGTTCTTCATGTAGAGTTTTGTTAATCACTCATTTACTATCAACTGAAAACTGATGATTCAGATGATACAGTGAACAGAAACAAAAGTAATAAAATGTTTTTTTTTTTTTAAAGATTTTATTTATTTATTTGACAGAGAGAGAGATAGCTAGAGCAGGAACACAAGCAGAGGGAGTGGGAGAGGGAGAGGCAGGCTTCCCGCCGAGCAGGGAGCCCGATGTGGGACTCGATCCCAGGACCCCAGGATCATGACCTGAGCCGAAGGCAGACGCTTAACGACTGAGCCACCCAGGCGCCCGTAATAAAATGTTTTTAAAGCTAGTCAATTTCAATGATGCTAGCATGAAGAACTAGTATTAAATTGGAGGATTTTATTACCTTCACTTCATATCTTCTAGAGATTCTTTCCTAATGTCATTTATAAAAGCTGATACAAGGATATTTGCTTCTTCATTTATTCATTCAATAAATATTTGCTGAATGCCTACTTAATGTGCCAGATGCTATGCTCAGGTAAGTAAGACAACACAGAGTTCCCTCACGGAATCTAGTTAGAGAAAGACATTAAACAAAAAAAATCACACAGATACTTAATTACATTAGAATAAATGAAGTAAATGAAAAGGAAAGTGTACAATGAGCCTCTATAAAGGGGGCCTAACCCAGTTCATGGATTATAGGAAGGACTTCTGGAGGAAGTTAGATTTAAATGCTTCACCATCTATATATCCCAGACATCTATCCAAATGTCTAGCACATAGGATAAACTCAATAAAAGTTTGTGCAGCTGAATTAAATAATGGTTTGTTTGTTTGTTTTTTAAAGATTTTATTTATTTATTTGACAGACAGAGACCCAGCGAGAGAGGGAACACAAGCAGGGGGGAGTGGGAGAGGGAGAAGCAGGCTTCCCGCGGAGGAGGGAGCCCAATGTGGGGCTCCCTGAGCCGAACGCAGACACACTTAACGACTGAGCCACCCAGGAGCCCCTAAATAATGTTCTTAATGGAATTTCTCCAACATGTGTCTCAGTGCCTATGACAGTGTCTTGTACAGATGAGATAGCTAAAATGTATTTTTTTTTCTTTTAAGATTTTTATTTATTTATTTGACAGAGAGAGACACAGCAAGAGAGGGAGCACAAGCAGGGGGAGTGGGAGAGGGAGAAGCAGGCTTCCCACGGATCAGGGAGCCCGATGCGGGGCTCGATCCTAGGACCCTGGGATCATGACCTGAGCCAAAGGCAGACGCTTAACGACTGAGCCACCCAGGTGCCCCAGCTAAAATATATTTGTTGAAAAAAATAAATTAATGAGGAAGTTTGCTTCTGTGGAAAGAACATAGGCTTTGGAATCAGACAGTTGGGTTCAAATGCAGGCTAACAAACCAGATGACCCATGCCTTACTCTTCAAAATAGGAATAATAGATCTATCTCAGAGGCTTGTGGAGAGAATTAAATACAATACATGTAAACTCCCTAGCACAGTGTTGGGCAATTGGAAAGTGTCCAACAAATAGTCACTATAATAAATGGTCACTAATAATTATATTATTTTCTTCATCTGCAGATTCAGTAAAGGAGAACCTTGATAAAAGTCAGCAAAATCAAAAAGATTCAAAGAGAATACCCTACAGACTTCTCTGTGTGGAGTCTGAAGATTATATACATGCAATAATGAGAGAGTCAAGGATTAGATTGTTGGACATACTGACAGTGCTGGGAAGGCTTATATTTTCACAAACCTATCTGGCCAAAGAGCCAATAAAGAGATAAGAATTTTCAGAGCACAGAGGGTAGCGTCTGTGGGAAGACGAGCTGTCTAGTGTATAAGCAATAAGGACGTATGGTTCTCTTTTAGATCTACTATATAAATTCTTAAATGTTCCCAAGTCCCCATTAGATGAAGTACTGTTGTATGCACTGAGGATCAGTGATGAGCAAGATGCAGCCCTTGCTCTTGACGAGCTGACTGTGGTAAGGACAGAGTTACACGGCAGGTGCTATGGCAGAAGATGGCTGGGCACTTAGTCTGGTCTTGATGTTTACACAAGGCTTCTTAAAGGTGGTTGTATCAGAACTAAGGTCTAAAGAATGACTTAAGAGTTATGTCAGAGCATGGGGGAGGGACATGTTGTTCTAGGCAAAGTGAAGCAAAACAAAGACCAGGAAGAATTAAATTGTGTAAAAAGGGTGACAATCTTAAACAGGCTGCTATCGTTAGACCAGTGAAGTGGGAAGAAGTTAAGCTTCAGAGACAGAGAGGAACCAGGTCACAAAGACCCTGGAAGGCCAGATATGAAAACCTGCAAACAATTAGATGGGAGATAGTATGTCAATACCAAGCAGCTTTCCGGACCTCAGACAGAGGAAATTGTGTAGAGGATAGCAAAAAGTGTTTGTTATTTTGTTTTTCTATTTGGATCAGGACTATTAATTATCCAGAATTGATGACTTTTCATTAGATGATATTCTCAAGCTTAGTGAAGCAATCTGGAAAATGGTAATGACTATTTATTTATCATTCCAAGAGACAACAATCAATCTAAGTAATTTCATCCTAAACAAAATATCTGACAATTATAGGCACCTATGAACACCCTTGCATGTACATAGCAAGGTTCTAAGACTTAGAGACTTTTTGGTTCTAATACCAACATCTAGAATTTATTTGCAGGTTGAAGATGGAAAGAGTATCCAGGGGAGTAAAAAAAAGTTCACTCTTCCCACCCTCAAGGATCTTTGGTCATTTGGTTAAGGAAACAGGGGATACTAAACTGAACTTAAGAAAAAAACAGGGGAAAAAAAAAAAGACAGGAAAGAGAAAAGACTTACGGAGACCACACTCTTGGGAAAGCCTCTATTTCTTCCTGCGTGTACTCATCTAGACGTCTGGGTACTTTTCGTGGTTGAGGAAGCTCTTCCACCAAATTCTTACGAATATCTTCTGGTATGTCCTAGGTTAAATAAAATTTAGGCTTAATTTTCTTAAAATACATCCCTTAGTAATAAATTAGTAATACTTAGTAAATATTAAAAAATTACAAACAAAAGAATATTTATAGAATGAGGAACACAATACAATCTCTATAAATCCATGAAAATCCCTGAAAAGTATATTAATGATAAAAGTAATCTCATTATAATACTGTACCTTATATTTTAATCTTGACAAACCTATTTCTCATGATAAGTTAGATATCTTCAATTCTGAGGACCATCGAGTCACTAAGTTCTATCAATTTTTTCTAAACTGTTTAATTTATTCCCAGCCTTTCAACTGCAGAAAGGCACTGCCTTGGCTGATTCTCATGATTTTTCATCTGATTGAGTGGATGTACGGGGTCTGTGGCTTGCAGAGACACAACCTTTCAATTCATACTCCATGTTGTTGCCAGAAAAAACTTGGGAAAATGAAAACCTGCTGGATCTTTGAGTCATTTAGCCAACAAACATTAACTGAACTCCTTCTATGAACCAGGAATTGTGCTAGGTGCTCAGAATATAAAAGGGAATAAAAAGACGATGGCCTCTACAGGCTTATAATTTTAAAAATGTCACTTCTCAAGCCAGTGTCCTCACTCCTAGGCCATCTCTGCAACTTCACCTCTTCACACACACCCGGCCATGGTGTCTCAGTTATCAACCTCCTTGCCTTTCATGCATTGTTCCACACTGAAATCCTGGTGCCTTTATTAATGGCATTCCTCTGCCCATAATGACTCTCCCCTGGTTAATATATTCAAATATTCAGAAAAATGAAAGGAAAAATAAAATGCAAAAAAGTCTGAATTTGGGTAATGAAAAGTAAACTAAAGAGTAAAGCATAGGGATGCCTGGGTGGCTCAGTCGGTTAAACGTCTGCCTTCGGCTCAGGTCATGGTCCCAGGGTCCTGGGATAGAGTCCAGCATCGGGCTCCTTGCTCAGTGGGGAGCCTGCTTCTCCCCCTGCCTGCAGCTTCCCCTGCTTGTGCTCTCTCTCTCTGACAAATAAAATCTTAAAAAAAAAAAAGAGTAAGGCATATATTTGAGAGATATTTTAAAAGAAGAACAGAAATTGAACAAAGTAAAGGAAATGATAAAATGAAGAGCCTGAGTAACCAAAAGAATTTACATTTATTTTGTGCTCATGATACAGACATATGGGAAAGGGAACTGTCTTGTGAGTCTGGATGGTAAGTTATTTTTGGAGACTCTACTGAAGTAATGGTTGGATGTCAATATGAAAGCATCCTATGAGTATTTCCACAGGGATAGTAGATATATTTCCCTCTTTTCATAACAGTACATTCCTAAACATTAAAAAAAGTTATATAGTAAATTACAATTCTCCGTGCAAAGAGCATATCATAATTGGGAATCAAGCATCTGGGCAAGAACATGGGCCCAAAACAGTCAACGTCTTAAGAATCAAAATATAATTTTAAAATAGCTTTAATGAATCAGAGCTCTACGGCATTATAAATTTGTTCTAAAATCTAATATGACAAAATTTTAATAATATTTAAAAAAACTTAAGTTGGCTTTTTAAAATTATGGCTTGTATAGGGTGAGTCACTACCAATACATACAAAATACAATAAATACTATTGATAATGTTTTCCTTCACTGAGAAGCATTTTAAAAATATTTGACATCCCTTCCCTGATATATTCAAATCTGTAAGTTTAATCACACAAAACTGGAACAAGGAGAGGATGCCTGGACATATAAATATTAAGTTGCTCTAATTTTTTACTTCCTGAAAAAGTCTACTTGCCAGTTTGAGATTTTTAAAAGTTTATGAATATTTCACACTCCTTTGGGAAGCTATTAAGAAAAACAATCCCGCTATCATTCACAAAGACAATTTTAAAAGTTGCCAAGTGCTTACACAGCAGAGGATGTGGAACATACTGGGTTAGTAAATGTTTGCCGAATTGAAGACAATTCTGACTGAAACGAGCTTACAAATTTTCCCCACTCTTAGAGCAATTTACTGAAAGAATGGATTAAAACACTGCAAAATGAGGAATGAAAGTTGTTGATTAGGCATTACACATGAAACCAGGAAGAGGGGAAGCACCTCCTTTAATCTGCACACTGAGAAGGTAACCCAAACATGCTAACTGAATGTGTTCATGGAGATTTAAGAGATTTAATCATTCCCGCTGCATGGAGGGAATGATCAACCTAAATGGGGGGAATAAGGAGAAGAATGAGTAGAATAAACAGGGGGCAAGGTGATCAGTTATTACTTTTTTCAATTTCTAAAGAAATTTCAAATCTACAGAAAAATTGTGAGAATACAGTGAACACTCCTCTAACCTTCACCTAAATTCACCAACTGTCAAAATAGGACATGTTTGCTTTCCTTCTTTTCACCTATATACAAACACATGCCAACTTTCATTTTGGCTGAACCATTTGAGAGTAATTTGTAAATATTTCATCCCTAAGTATTTCAGCGTGTATCTCCTAAATATAAGGATTGTCTCCTATGTCACCACATTACAAATTCAAGCTTAGGAAAATTAACATTGATGAAATACTTTCTATCTGATACATAAGTATATATTCCAATTCTCCAAACTGATACAATATTGTCTTATGTATCTTTTTTTCAGTCTAAGATCCAGTCAAGGATCACATGCTACATTTAGTTATTATGCTGTTACTATGTTGTTTCACATACATAATAAGTTCTTCAGTCTAGTCTCTTTTAACACAAAGCCTGTCCCTGCTTTTTGTTGTTCATAAAATTAACACTTTTGAAGAGTCCAGGCCAATTATGTGGTAGAATGCCCTTTTATTTGGATTTGTTGGATTGTTTCCTCATTAAAGTCAGGTTAAACATTTTTGACAGAACGCTATACATAGTTTGAGTCTTCAGTGCTTTATTCATAGCAGGAGCACAATGTGTCAGTCTGTCCCATACCAATGATATGTTTGATCTCTTGGTTATGTTGGTGTCCACCAGGTATCTTTAACATAAAGTATCTTTTCTCCTTTCAAATAGTAAGTACTCTGTGACATGTTTTGAAATTGCGTGAATTATCTTTTTCTACAATAATCTTTCACCCAGTGACTACAGAATATGCTGATAATGGTGGCTTTTCTAATTCAGTATTATTTCTACATTTTTTAGATGATATTCTTCTCTAAGGAAAAGCTTTTCCTTCTCCAGAAAAGAAAGGGAAATTATAACAAGTTAAAAATAATTTTTTAATGGGCTCACAGATTTTTGTCTTCTACTCAATGTAATCCATTATTATTACCATTCATTTTGAGGCTCACAAAGTCCCATATTTGGTCAGTGGGCACCAATTCAAAATGCCTCCCATGTTCTCTTGGTATTTCTCCACCCATTTCTGAACACTGCCTTATTTTCTGTTACTTATTATTTTACCAGCATAAACAATGCAGAAATAATAATTATGTACATGTGTATACTCCATAATAACTCTGTTCTTTCTCTGCTCCAGACCTAGAATCAACCATTTCTCCAATGAGAACCAGGTTCCTTTCAATAAGGAATAGCATTTAGAAAATGAGATCTGGGGGGCACCTGGGTGGCTCACCTGGTTAAGCGACTGCCTTCAGCTCAGGTCATGATCCTGGAGTCCCAGGATCAAGTCCCGCATCAGGCTCCCTGCTTCGCAGGGAGTCTGCTTCTCCCTCTGATCCTCCTGCCTCTCATGTTCTCTGTCTCTCATTCTTTCTCTCTCAAATAAATAAAATCTTTAAAAAAAAAAAAAAAACAACAAGATCTGGGCACTAGTTGTACTTACTTCTACTAGTGCTGTCATATAATTTTTATTTATTTTTTTTAAAGATTTTATTTATTTATTTTTAGAGAGAGAGAAAGGGAGAGAGAGAGAGAGCATGTGCGAGCAGGGGGGAGGGCAGAAGGAGAGGGAGAGAATTCCAAGTAGACTCCAAGCTGAGCACACAGCCAAAGGTGGGGCTTGATCTGAGATCATGACCTGAGCTGAAATCAAGAGTTGGATGCTCAACTGACTAAGCCACCCAGGTGCCCCTTGAATAAAAATCTTAACATGATAAGAAAGTTAAAGTAAAAAAAAAAATAATCTAAAAGGCATTCTCCAAAAACCTTATTCTCTTCCCTACTCCTTCCATCTCTTTGTGCCCACGCTTCAGTAAGTAGCCAACTTCATCTTCTCGAGTTTCTTTATGCAAAAAGCAGATATGGTATGTATGTGTGTAAACATGTATATGTACCTATGCACAGAGAAGGCAGTATGCTATCTGTATTTTTTAACCTTGCCTTTTTTCACTTACCAATATGTCTTGGAAAACATCAATTCACAAGAATATTTGGCATTCTTTTTTTATAGTTACATAATACTCAACTGAATGGATGTAATATTTTTTATCCAATCACCTATGAATAAACTCTTTCTATTATTTTACTATTATAAATAAGGTGGAGGGACGCCTGGGTGGCTCAGTCGGTTAAGCGTCTGCCTTCGGCTCAGGTCATGATCCCAGAGTCCTGGGATCGAGTCCCGCATCGGGCTCCCTGCTCCGCGGGGAGCCTGCTTCTCCCTCTGCCTCTGTCTCTCTCTCTGTCTCTCATGAATAAATAAATAAAATCTTTAAAAAAAAAAAAAAATAAGGTGGAAACAATAATCTTGTGTATCTTCAGAGTAAACAGATTGCTGAACCAAGCACGAATCTCCTTATGTATGTATTGTATTATATGTAATGTTACCTAATTCTCAGATTCCTTATGGGTTGCACCATTTTGTACACCTACCAGCAATCTATGAGTGTCTACTTCCCTATGGCCTGGACAACAAAATGTTATATGAAGCTTTTGAATATTTGACAATCCATTTTTGGGGAAATGGGCCCATTAATTTTATAGTCTGAAACTATTTAAGTAATTTGCTGTTCAACTGAACTACCATGAAAACTTAAAACATCCACATTCAAACCTGACTGCCTTATAACTAAGATTATATATTATCTATATATACACATTTTGTGTGTGTGTGTCTTTTAGAAAGTACGGATTCTAAAAAACTGGTATAGTACAATCAGAAATACAACATTTAATATTGTGATTTGATGAAGGTCATTTATTCTTAGATGATGACATAGCTCCCATACTTGTTACCTCAGAGGTAAAGTGAATACTGGAAAATTCTACTCATTCATGCAAAGCAGAGGTAATACATTAACCATTTTGATAAAGCATGAGTAATTTACTCATGCATTAAGCTAACTAAATAGAGCACACAGTGGCTTAAATAGTTGATATAACTTCATATTCTAGAATTAGTTCCTACATTATTCCTCTAGTAGTAACTATAAGGACAACAATCACAATCATGGTAATGATGGCACTTACTGTGTCAGGCCTATTCTAGGTGCTCTACAAATGTTACCTCATTTGACCCTTACCACAATCTTGTGAAGTAGGTACTCTTATTTCCATTTTACAGATGAGAAAACAGAGATAATAAGTAACCACCCATGGCCATAAAGTCAGTAAATGGTGGAGCATGAATTCTAATCCAGATGGTCTGATTCCAGAGCCTGGACTCAACTATTTTATTATAGAACCTCTACTGTTTCATTACATTATACTAAAGAGAAAAGCTAAGGACTTAAAATAGTTTAATAGTAATAAATAAAACTATTTTTTTCAAATACTTTTTTAGCTGAATAAATTTTGAGTTAGGAACAAGTATTCTAAAATTAAATCAAGGAAAATAATTAGCAACCAAAACTAAGTTATTAATCCATGATTCATACAAGGTTTGCTACTAGTCACATAAAATGTATATGAAATTCATGCTTTTTATAGCTGATGAAATTAGCAATGAATACCCTCAATTTATCAGGGGCTCTGGCCATGTTCCTTGTTGCAGCATCATTACCAATGACCACTGACTTACCTCATCTGGGAAAAGATGCAATCTCTGCATCAGAGTTCTTCTGTGAAGGTTTTTTGGCAGCATGCCATAAATAGCTAGTTTCACAATCTGAAAAACAGATATATGTAGGACTCAACAAGAAAAATCTGATTTGGGATATAAGAAGGCAACCACACCTAGAGATAGTGGTGAAAACAAGTAGGCTAAGAGTCAACAAAAATGAAAGGAAAGAAATTAAGACCTAAGTAGATATATGTGAAAGCAACAGCAAAGGAATTGTCATTATTTTGTGCATTACTATTTTCTTTAGGCTCTATTTGCTTTAATTTAGTTTTAAAGGAAAAGGACAATAGGGAAAGATTAAAAATAATCTACATATGTACTGATGTTAGCTAGAATAAGAAGAAATTCTCTAAGCTTGTACAAGAAACTACGGCTCAAATAATCTGTCACATACTGAATATAGCAGAACCCAGGGAGGCCTTAAATCCTGTTTCCTCCAGGTAGATCAGGAGGTTTCAAATTCATAAAGTAAGCATGACCATACAGTTTTGAGAATGACTCGTAGGTCACAAATCTACAACAATGTTAACATTGTTAACTGCGTCACATTTGTTGTCTTGTTTATCATGCTGAGTCTCATTTCACACATGAGAAAACAGACTTAATGAGGTTAAAGAACTCTCCCAATTTCATATATCTAACTTGGTGGTGCTGGAATGCAAACCAGGCAGTGGTCTTACTCCCAGAATAGACATATAGTACATGCAATCACACCCATAATGTGTTTCTCTCTGTCACCTCTCAAGAAGACAAAAAGTCCCTTCTCTCTACCATACCCATTCCCAAGATGGCAAACTAACCTTGCCGTGATTTACTTTTTCTTTTTTAAGATTATCCTCTTTGTTGGTCTGAATGTGATTTGATATCCTTTATCAAGAGAAGGTCACACAGTGTCACCCTGTGTTCCATAATCTCCTGGGGGCCTGCTGGCATCTAGTATATACAAATACACTGTGAGGTCTTCATAAAGCTGCTGATAGGGACATTTGGAGGGCTGCATCAATTTTTACCATCTGTACACATAATCCAAGAATATGACTTGACATATATTAAAGTTAGTAGGAAGGGAAAAATGAAGGGGGGAAATCGGAGGGGGAGACGAACCATGAGAGACTGTGGACTCTGAGAAACAAACTGAGGGTTCTAGAGGGGAGGAGGGTGGCGGGCTGCATTAGCCCGGTGATGGGTATTAAAGAGGGCACGTACTGAATGGAGCACTGGGTGTTATATGCAAACAATGAATCATGGAACACTGCATCAAAAACTAATGATGAAATGTACGGTGATTAACATAACATAATAAAATAAAATTTAAAAAAACCCCACTACAACTATACATGTTAGAACAGTGTTGCACTATAAGAAGATTTCCTGTATCTTTAATTTTCTCATCAAAAAACCCAAACAAACAAAAAAAACACTACATACTCAAGCTAATGGCATCCCATATATATTTTCCAGTTTAGTGCTATTAATACTCTATGTTCTAGAGATTTTAATAGAGATTTCTATTGTTAAAATTAAAAGCAATTAAAAATTCAGTTAACTCAGCCACACAAGCCACATTTCAAGTGGCCAATTGCCACATATGGCTAGTGGCTACCATGTTTGACAGTGCAGACATAGAACATCATGACAGAAATTTCTATTGGACAGCATTGATGTAGATACTTGTCCTTGAAAATTTTAATTTTTAAAAGTCTTAAGCAGAAATCGACAGTGTTAAGACTACTGAGCATCTTTTCTGGATAAGCTAGTCATTATATCCTCTGAATATCCCAAAATAGCAATTTTATTGTTATGGTAGGGTTATATGGCATTTAGGGTTCATGCTCTTAAAAAAATATAGTTGTAGTCACTTGAATTAACAAGTTGGTTTTTTAAAACTTGCCCTATTAAAACATGCAAACATAAGAGTCAAATTAGAGAAAGCTAGAAAGTGTAGAAAGGTTTTAAGCTGACAGGGGAGAGAAAAAGGCAGACATACAAACAATATATGCCCCAAATAATAGAACACAACGTGTGCATGCAATCAAGTAATTATAGCTGCACAGGCTTAAGCATAAGTTCTAAGGAATTCAGAAAGTGAGAGAATAAAGCGAGGTTAATAAATATTAAAGAGCTTCCACATCTGAAAACCAGGGCATGTGCCCATTTGTTTCACACAAAATAACTTTATTAACTATGGGGGTGGGGGGGGGAGATAAGAAAGGAACCATGTTAGAAAAAAAATGTAAGGACAAAGAGGTGGGACATCTGGTTGGCTAAGTAAGAAGCGCATGTAACTCTTGAACTTGGGGTCGTGAGTTCAGGCCCCACATTGGGTGTAGAGATTATTTAAATAAATAAAAACTTAAAAAAAAAATGTAAGGACAAAGAAACTATTAATAAAACTAAAATATATGATAGAGGTTGATAAGGAAAGGCTGAATTAACACATTTATATGAGTTTACAAATAATCTGTGTAATTATAAAAATATTTTGAAATATTTAATAACCTACTAATAACTATTTAAATGTATTAATTAATGTATTTTACAAACAATATTCCAGGACTGTACTAATAATCAGAAACAAATTCTCTTACAAGCCCATACACCAAGTACTGATAAGCAAATTATGTCTGCAGGCAGAAGACCTACTGTTCCAGACAAACACGTTATTTGATTTGAAGTAAAATAACTGAACTCTTCCTTAACAAGCTATTCTTTTTCAAAATACAAAGTCAAAATTAAGACTTAAAAAAAAAATTAACATTATTTATTTATTTATTTATTTTATTATTATTATTTTTTTAAGATTTTTTATTTATTTGAGAGAGAGAGAATGAGAGACAGAGAGCATGAGAGGGAGGAGGGTCAGAGGGAGAAGCAGACTCCCCGCTGAGCAGGGAGCCCGATGCGGGACTCGATCCCGGGACTCCGGGATCATGACCTGAGCCGAAGGCAGTCGCTTAACCAACTGAGCCACCCAGGCGCCCCCAAAATTAACATTATTTAAATGACATAATAATTCAAATGGATTTAACTTTGAACTATTTTCTAGGCCTTCATTAAACATTTTGTAATGTGTTTTAATATTTGTTTATAAAACATAACTTGAAACAGTTTCTATAAATGTTATCTATTGCCAAATCCCTATAAATTATAAAGTTGGGACTATACTGCCTCCTAGTGTATAGTGAGCATGCCTGCCTGAATAACACAGAAATTTAAATCTTAAAAATATCTGTCAAATGTTAAAACTACAATTTGTTGTAGCACTTATGGTACATATTATCAGCAGCCCTTATAACTTTTTAATACCATTACATGCAATCCATATAAATAGTCAAAACAGGATATTTTATTTGACCTGTAATAGTCAAAAAACATGTTTTGAAACAGAACGTTAAATATTTCTTAAGCAATCTCTGAGCATATTTTTGTAAAACACCTATAAATGATAAGAAGTAAAAATAAATGGCAAAGCACGGAACTTCCAAATGTTATATCAGAACTTACTATAATAAAACATGTCCCTCTCCCTCACCTCTAAGGAAGTTTTAGGCAGTATTACACCAAACAAATGATTGTATCCTGACAATAGGTATCTATTTTTATTCACCACTGTAGGGAAATTAAAAAAAGAACGTCTTCACAGCATAACACTTTGTTCATTTATGAATGTATTTACGTATAAAGCTAAAATAGTTCATAATGGGGAAAATGTTATTGTCTATTCTATGAGTCTAGTTCAAAGACTGAGTTATAAAGAATTAAGGAAGGAAAAATAAAATTGTGAAATGGCAACAGGAGATTTTGTTTTTAGCAATATTGACCGCTAATATTTAGATTAGAAATTTCTAGTATATAACTCAAATGATAAATAAATATTAATGAAATTAATAATATTGTTTTAAAAAATCTTTTCTAAAGCATGAAGCAACTAGAGGCCAGAAGTAGGAGAAAGTAGTACAAAAAAAAGAGTCCTAAGGCTGGCATTTGCCCAGAGGGTATCAGCTTAGTGCAGGGCTTGGATTTCAAAGGACTACCTCTTTTTTGGTCAGGAAGTAGGATCAAAGACTTCCTCATAAACCTAGATTTTCAACAGAAGTCAATATCCAGGGTATAGAGTGGGGAAATTAAAAAATAAAAATCTTTCCTGATAGGAAACTAGAACCATGAGCCTGACTGCAGAAGGCCTCGAGGCCCCAAATTCACCCTTTTTAAAATGGGGATCAAAACCCAGAAATCTATAAAGTATAGCTTAAAGAGGTCTTAGGTTGGTATAGCCCCATGCACCTATCAGAAGCTAAGCCAATCTTTTTTTTTTTTTTAAGATTTATTTATTTTAGAGAAAGAGAGAGAGAGCGCATGCAAGAGAAGGGGGGGGAGGGTAGAGGGAGAGGGAGAGAGAATCTCAAGCAGACTCCCATTGAAGGCAAAGCCTGACGTGGGGCTCAATCTCACAACCCTGAGATCATGACATGAATGGAAACCAAGAGTCAGGCACTTAACTTTAAGCCACCAGGTGCCCCTGCTAAGCAAATTTTTATGAAGAAATCCACATTGAAGATATAGGTCTCAAAGAGTTCTCAGTGATGAAGTTTCAAGGTACATGAGCTTATCAAGTATCCTGAGCAGAAACAATATATTACAGATCCACAAAGACCAAAAATATTAGAATCAGATATAAACACTAAGAATTATGTTTACTAGGCTTAAAAAAATAAGAAGGAACCAAAGTATGACAAAGAAACAGAAAAACTATCAAAACTGACCAGCAAACTTGAAAAAAAAGACAAACAGTAAATCTTCAAAAAAAAAAATATAATAATTCAAATTAGAAACTCAATAAAAGGACTGATCAGATGAGACATAGGTAAAAAGATAGAGAACTAGAACACAGACATAAAGAAATTATTGACAATGCAGCACAGACAGGGAGACATAAAATATTAAAGAGAGCTAATGAATCATGTACAATGAAATGAGACAATCTACTGTAAATATAATCAGATTTCCAAAGGGAAACAACAGATAAAGAATAAAAGGACCAATATTTAAAAGATGTAAGAGCTGACAAATTTTCAGAACTGAAGATACCAGTCCTCAAGCAAAATAAATAACAAGACTTGAATAGAAACAGGAAAACCAACACCAAAGGAAAGATCTCAAAAGCATCCAAAAAGAAGACAAAATACATACAAAGAAATATTAAACTGACATGTGATTTATCAATAGCAGTAACAGAAACTAAAATCTGTTTGAACAGTAGCTTCAAACAGGTGAGAGAGAAAAATAGTTATCCTAGAATTGCATATACTGAATAAGCAAAACAAACTTTCAAGAAAGAAGGCAAAAATAAAGAGTTTCAGACAAAAATGAGTTTACTATTAAGAGAATGTTATGAGGGGCGCCTGGGTGGCTCAGTCGTTAAGCGTCTGCCTTCGGCTCAGGTCATGATCCCAGGGTCCTGGGATCGAGCCCCGCATCGGGCTGCCTGCTCCGCGGGAAGCCCGCTTCTCCCTCTCCCCCTCCCCCTGCTTGTGTTCCCTCTCTCACTCTCTCTCTCTCTCTCTGTTGAAAAATAAATAAAATCTTTAAAAATAAATAAATAAATAAATAAAAAGAGAGAATGTTATGATAGGAATGTCAAAAGAAGTATTTTGAGAAGGAAATTAATCCCAAAGGAAGGCTGTTATCTGAAAGGATTTATAAGCAAAGAGAATCATAAAAAATCAGTAACCAGGTAAAACAATAACAAGAATGTTGAATTGGAAGGGTTTTGAAAACTGTTGAATAGAGAAAGAATCATAACTGTGAGGGAGAGAAGGTGTTAAAAATCTTCTAAGGACCTTGATTTGATCTGGAGGAAAATAAAGATATTGATTAATCTTAGACTTCTAATAAATAAACTCAATCCAAAAGAAGGCAAGAAAGAAAGAGGGGAAAAATTAAAATAAAATCTAGTTTAAGTGTAAAGTAAAAGGACATTTCAGGCAAACACTATCAAAAGAAGACTGATGCAGCTTATTAATTTAAAAAAAATACACCTGGAGTTAAAAAGCATTATTGGAGATAAAAAGGGCCAAGTACATATGCTGATTAATTCTTAGGAATAGTATAATTCCAAACTTAAATTCATCTAACACTAAATCTTCAAAACATACAAAGCAAAAACTGCTAGAACTACAGGGAAAAAACAAATCCACAATTGAGAATGTAACATAGCTCTTTCAGGTAATCAATACGTGAAATGAACAAAAAAGGTAAGACTTTTGATTGGAACAACACACTTTGCATATTTGATATAATGGATATATAAACATACATAGATACAAACAACGCTCTCTCTCCCAAGATGTTTTCGTGAACATATCATATTCTAGGTAATCAGGCTGGTATCAAGTAATTAAAAAGAAAAGCAACAAAACTGGCTACGTGAAAAACATAGTAAATAGTATTTAGAAAATATATAGATTTGAATAATAATGGGTTAATACTTATTAAAACTTGTGAGACAGTTAAAGCACAGAATTTATAGCCTTGCATGCTAGCTACATTAGAAGAGAAGCAAGACTGGAAAAACAGTTTCTGAACCAGTCTTTCCACAGATGACAAATAATAAAAAATACAATAAACTTACTGCTACTGGATCCTTCTGGTGAAGTTGAGCAGCTGTTACTTGTTTAAATCCACCTGGATAGCTGTGAAAAGAAGCAAAGACATTAAAACTGGGAGTAGGCTATGATATAGTATTCTTGAAATGAATGTTTTATAATATGAAAACTATTTTTATTATGGAATTATTGTTTTAGGAAACTATGCTGTTCATTAGTGTCTTAAAAAAAATTAAGTAGTAACCTATGCTATTTGAAATGCTGTTCTTTTTAAGTGGTCAACTATCAGTGTTTCATAAAAGTTCCACATCTTGGAAAATTCAGGGCATAATTATCTTTCAAGGGAATTTAAAGTTTTCATTCATTGATTCATTCATTCATTCATTATGGGGTAGTTTATCATGCTTGAATTAAGAAAGAAAAAGCAATGAGCCAATATGCTTCACATTTCCTGCCAAGTCAGAATGTCTGTATAGCCTAGGGGTCAAGTTTGGGGAAAATAGTGGTAGACCACTTTGGTTCTAAAGTCAAGTTCATACTCTGAAGAGGGGATGGTCCTGTTTCCTACTAACAATTGGTAAAAGACCACTAAGAGTTATATGCTGGTCTTAAGTAATAAAATATTTCAATGAATTCATAAAAAAAATATATAAAACGGATATAGGTTAAAAACTATATATACATTCATACACACACACACACACACACATAGACACACACACACACACGTATATGGGATACATATATATTTGGGATCGTACTGGTGGTAGCTTAGTAACTTGGATGCCCCATATCCCAGTCTAGAATCTAGGTTTGCCAGTGGCTACCAGTATAGTATTAGTTAACTCATTTTACCTTTTTATATGAGTTTATTCACATAAGAAAATGATACTATCTGCTTTATCTACCTCTCAAGATTTTTACAAGAGTCAAATGAGAAAATGTTTGTGAAACTGCTTAAGAAATTTAAAACAAAAACAATATACAGATGTGAGGTTTCATTATGCTGAATGGATAAATATAGCCCAAATGATTTCTGAGGAAGGGGAAAAGAAAACATAAACTCAGTGCACTCTGCAAAAGAAGTTAAAGATTACCTAAAATGTGATTCCTTTCATAAGTTTCTTTCGACAAGACTTGAAAACGTTTGAAAGAACCACATTTCAGGAATAAAATTGAAGAAGCAGATTTAGAAGTTTGCTGAGAAAGATGGATAATTTTCAAAGTGATACTCTTGCATTTGTTTCAAGGAATTTCAGTTTCAGAAAAAGAAATACCTGTCTAGACTTCAATTCCTGTATTCATTCTCTCCATGGAAAAAAGTACTTTACACCTTCTATGCTAAAGATCACTTCTCTGTTTTCAACACTGGGATGCCAAATTCTAAAGCACAATACCATTTACATTTTAGAGAATCTGGAGAGAGAGCATAAAATTCTGAGTAGACTAATGACTTGCATAGTGTAATAAATACTCAGTTTATTTTTACTGGTGAAAAAGTAATTACACTTCTTCCTCCAGGGATAGCCTCAATGGAAGAGAAGAAACTTTGTTTTAAATGTTCGTCAAATTTTTTTCAATTCAAATTAATTCAGTAAATACTGAATGCCTATTGTGCTGAGTGCTGGGGATATACAATAAATTTAACGGTATCCTGTCCACAGGAAAAATGACTAAGTGAATTCTACTGAGGCATCTAACAGTAGGCTGTATTTCTAACTCATATCAATACATTTTAGATGACTGAACAGTTAGAGTCAAAGTTCAAGGTGCACACATATACATCTCGCCTGACCTCTAAAACCATGAGAAGCGAATGTTTATGAAATATTTAGATGAGAAAAGATTTTCTGAGACTGGAAAACACAGAAGAAATTACAAGGGAAAAGAGAGGTTTAATTATATAAAAGTTAAATAACCATACAACAAAGGATATAAAGAAAATTCGTAAAAAGTAAACTAATAGTGGATTAACATTCTTAACAGATAAAATACGCAGAGAAGGTGCTAAGGAAGGCATTGATACCTTATTATAAGGCACATGTAAACAATCAGATGCCCATCGAAGTAGCAGAATCTTATTATTAAATCATTTTTATGGCAGCACTGTGTCAGCAGTTTTACAACAGGCATTCTTATGCACTCCTAGTGCAATATTACAGTAACGTTTAGAAATACCTCTTAAAAGACCTATTATCATCCCTTTGATCTTGAAATTCGTTACATTTCTAGTTTTATTTTAGATTACCCTATATATTGAAAAAGCCTAATGGATAAAGATGTTTTTGGGGCTCTTTATGAAATTAAAAATTTTAATTTTAAAAAACAGAACAATCATTATATATGCAAATCATATTGTATACTACTACACAGTGACTAACAATAATATTTATAAAAAAGCTTTCTGGGAATTTATTTATATAAAGTGAAAAAGGATGTAAACTTGTGTATGTATTAAAATGTTTAGTCCACAGGATGAAAAATGATTTTTAGTTCCTTCTTTACATTTTTCTGCATTTTCTAAAATTATCATATATTAACATTTTTACAACTAGAGAGTTAAATTTTGAATACATAATGTAACAGTGTTATGAGCATAATAAGAGTGGTACCTCCAGTGAGGTGAAGGAACAAAGTGAAGAGTCAAGAGAAACAGAAACAAAAAGTGACTAACCCTACGGGGGATGACGAAATAGGGAAGGCCTTCCAGAAGAGGTGATATCTGAGTCAGGTTTTAATGGATAAATGTGAGAATTCTTGAGAAACACTCCTGTGAAGGAGAATAACACATGCAAAGGCAGAGAGGCAAGAAATAGCAATACGTTGGCTAAAATGAAGGATTCTGAAGCAGAAGGGATAGCTGGGTACCAACAATTTACAACAGTTTAGATTTTCATCCATAGATAGGAGAGCTTCACTGAAGAGGACACCACCAGCGGAGGGTACATTACACAAGCTGTTCACTCCTGGCAGTGCTATTATTTTCCTTCATCTGCAGTATCACTACAGATATTATTGCTACAGCAATTACTGTAGCATTTCGTGTCAATACTTCCCCTTTATGCTTTTATCACATTATGTTATCCTGACTTTTCATCTTTCCTTCCCCCATTATCTCTAAATTTTATAGAACTTGGTTTATCTGTAGAGATTTCCTAATAGTAGAAATTACTAAAGCCGTTTGTGAACTTATTTGGGCATTTGTATGGGCAAAGGATGGCTAATGGAAGCAAAAAAGTTATTCCCAGCATTTGAGACCTACTTAGGGGGGCTATTAAAGTCTGCTTGTCTAAGATGAAGGTGTACTTGGAAATAAAATAATAATTTTAATCAAGAATGAAAGGTCAACTTTTTTTTTTAAAGATCGATTTATTTATTTATTTTAGAGAGACAGAGAGAGAGCATGAGTGGGGAGAGGGGTAAAAGGAGAGAGAGAATCTCAAGCAGACTCCCCACTGAACATGCAGCCCTATGCGGGGCTTGATCCCAGGACCCTGAGATCATAACCTGAGCTGAAATCAAGAGTCAGCCGCTTAACTGACTGAGCCACCCAGGAACCCATGAAAGGTCAACATTTCTAACCACATCTTTTACATGATAGTACAGAAGGTATGCTTAATTAAATTTATCTATGACCTGAAGCAGAAGGGTTAAGTAACACATTACATTACACAATCAAGATCTCACAAGATTTTAAAAGGCTGGAGATAAAATTTAACTAAGGTATTGCAGTTGGGTTAAAATGCAACTAAAACATACAAGAAGGAAGATACATGGTTGAACAGCAGCATGTCTAAGAAAGACTTAGGAGTTTTAGCTGATCATGAACTAGTGTACTACCCAGTGATATGGCCTTGAAGAAAAGTTCTGTTGCGATAGAGGTTTGCAACTGAAAGATGGAGGACTCCCATTATACCAGGAAACCATCAGAACATAGCCAGTTGAGTATATCTTGTTATGAAAGACACTGACAAGAAATGACTATATCTAGAGAGTGACCAAGAAATAAAGGCAATAGTCAAAGGGAAGCCATATGAAGAACTCTGAAGGACTATACATGTTTAGCCAAAGACAAATCAATGGGCTCTTATTGATCCCTTTCTCAAAATTTTGTGAAGGATGTCCTGTGGAAGAGATATAATTATTTAACACTGTCCAAAGAGGAGAACTAAGACCAGTATGAAAGCTGGAGAAAAACAGATTATGATTCAATAGCATAAAGAGCTTTCTAAAATTTAAACCATTTCAAAGGTGGAATGAATGGGCTGCCTTACAAGCCACAAGATGGCTATTATTCAAACATTGGCAGAGAGACCTGGATCTTGAAAAGTATGTTGTGGGGATTTTAGGTATCTTCCAAATTTGGGATTTTGTTCACCATTCCTTAAACATCTCATGTATTATGGTTCAGGAAATAGCAGTAACATGAATGATAGGAAACAGAGAAAAAATTGAGAAGATTGACTAAAAAATGAGAATAATCTAAACCAGAGAAGTTATGTGAAAAGCTCCTAGGAAAAACAAATACTGTCAGTAATAACTAGTGTTTGGTATAGTTCTGTGGATTTTTTGATTAAATTATATATGTAGCATATGCAAAATTAGTATTTTCTTAAATGCCAATTTCTGAAAATAGCTTTTTAAGTGAGATCTATAGTATTCTTTTAAGGGATGGGTTTGTTTACTTATTTATTTAAAAAAAAAATTTTTTTTAAATAATCTCTACACCCAACTTGGAGCTCACACTCATAACCCTGAGATGAAGAGGCATCTCTTCCAACTGAGCCAGCCAGGCACCCCTAGTAAGACCAATAGTATTTTTAAAGTAATATATTTCAACTACCTATCTTCCTTGACAATGCATTATCTCTTTTTTTTTTTGAGTATAGTTGACACATGATGTTACATTAGTTTCAGGTGTACAACTTAGTGATTCAACAACTCTGTATGTTATGCTATGATCACCACAAGTGTAGCTACCCTCTGCTACCATACAATGCTATTACAATACCACTGACTATATTCCCACTCTGTACCTTTTATCCCTGTAACTTATTCATTCCATAACTGGAAGCCTGTATCTCCCATTCCCCTTCACCCATTTTGCCCATCCCCTCCACTCTCATCCCCTCTAGCAATCATCAATTTGTTCTTTGTATTTATAGGTCTGATTCTGCTTTTTGTTTATTCATTTATTTTTTATATTATTATTATTTTTTAAGATTATTTATTTATTTGAGAGAGAAAGAGAGCAGGAGCAGGGGAGCAGAGCGAGAGGGAGAAGCAGGCCCCCCACTGAGTGGGGAGCCCGACGCGGGGCTCCATCCCAGGACCCCGGGATCATGACCTGAGCTGAAGGCAGATGCTTAATAGGCTGAGCCACCCAGGTGCCCCTATTTATTTGTTTTTTAGATTCCACATATAAGTGAAATCATATGTCATTTATCTTTCCGAGTCTTCACTTAACATTATATACTCACATTGTTGCAAATGGCAAGACTGCATCCTTTTTTGTGGCTGAGTAATATTCCAGTGCATGTGCACATGTGTACATCATTAGCCATTCGTCTATCAGTGCACACTTGGATTGCTTTTCTATTTTGCCTATTATAAATAATGCTGCAGGGCGCCTGGGTGGCTCAGTCGGTTAAGCGGCTGCCTTCGGCTCAGGTCATGATCCTGGAGTCCCTGGATCGAGTCCCGCATCGGGCTCCCTGCTCAGCGGGGAGTCTGCTTCTCCCCCTGACCCTCCCCACTCTCATGCTCTCTCTATCTCATCCTCTCTCTCAAATAAATAAATAAAATCTTTTATAAATAAATAAATAAATAAATAAATAAATAAATAATGCTGCAATAAACATAGGGGTATATATGTATTCACAAATTAGTGTTTTCATTTTCCTTGGCTAAATACCTAGTAGTGGAACTAGTGGATCATATGGTAGTTCTATTTTTAATTTTTTGAGGAACCTCCATACTGTCTTCCACAGTGGCTGCACCAGTTTACATTCCCACCAACAGTGCATGAAGGTTCCTTTTTCTCCACATCCTCACCAACATTTGTTATGTATTGTCTTCTTGATTCTGGCCATGCTGACACATGTAAGGTAGTATCTCATTGTGGTTTTGACTGGCATTTCCTGATGGTTAGTGATGTGAGCATTTTTTCATATGTCTGTTGGACAATAGCTTTATCTTACCCAGTATGTGAGGAGTATACTTTTTGTTCCCATTTATTTCCAGAAAATGCAATGTGCCTTGTGTTCATAATGACAACATGATCCCCACAGTCACCTAGATTTAAAAAGAACAAAGAAAGAAAGATTTTATATGAAAGCCATGACCTTAAGAAAAAGTGATCTTGGTTATTTATAAAGCTTTTCAAAGCCTAAACAACACATTAAAATATATAAAGCAAGTCACAGTGTAACACCAAAATCCTTGAACAGGATTTTGCTGTTCTGTTCCTCTTTTATATAACATTTAAGTATAGAAAGAATTGGCCAGACATTTGGAAAATCTCAACACTGGAAGGTAACAGAGAATATAATAAAGATGCCAATAACGACAATACATCTTTGAAAGGCAAACTATTGTTATACCTATTGTCTTTTCCCATTAATAATCACACTTTGCTAAAATGTTTATATTAACATACCTTTAAATATCTAATACAAACTTTGTCTTAAAAATAGAAGACAAATTGAAAACAATATGCATATAGAAATAAAAAGGTATGTTTTACCAATAGGCAAATTGAAAACAAATGTGAAAACATCACAACTGATTATTCTTCTCAAATTCAGAGAACAATAGAGTACTATGATCTTACGCTTAACTACTAACCCAAGGCTTTTTCCACCCACATTTTAACTAGCTACATTTAAACTGCCACTCTCAACTATGACAACATGCATGTTTGATATGACAGATGACCTGAAAATTAAAATATATGTATTAGATTAATTTTCCAGTGAAAGTACCCCTAAATTTGGCTGTTCATCTAAAACAAAACAAAACAAAAAAACCCTAAAAAGTCAACATGCAGTTTTCGAAGAAGTCACTATACATCACAAAATCAAGTAATCAGAAACATTTTTTAAATGCCTATTATAGTAAAAGGGAAACTTAAAAAGATGCTAAAAGCTTATTTAAAAAAAAAACCTGAAAAAATAAGTATAAATAAATACCATATATGAAAACTAACGATTACATTATAAGATTCTACGCAGAGCTTTGAATTTGAATGAGAGCATTTTCAGAGAGAAGTACATTCATAGTCTATGTGGAACAAGGGTAAAGGAAAGAGGATAAAGCAGGTAGGTTTTCTTTACCACAGTGAAAAGGAATCTAGAAATGTAAAGGAAAGATCCAGGAAGTTTGCTGTGAGTGGGTTGAAAAGATAGTTTGTATTTGGTGAATTGCCTAGAGTTCCTATAAGTGACCCATAGTGGGCTACTAAGGAATGCAATTGGGCAAATGAAAAGAAAAACAAAGAGGGTGAGAAGAGATCTACATCGTTTCAGAGAATGCTTCAGTTACCTTAGTTTTCAAGCAGACATTTACAGTTGAAGAAGCTAAGGCCTGCTAAGATTAAGTGATCTGCCAAAGCTCACATGCCATGTTATTTAACACCATGTTCTGGCTCTTTCTGTGACACTTATGTGGAGGAAAAATGGAATTGTTAACTTTACACAAAAGCTGAATTTATTTTTAAAATGTTACTTAAGCTGTAAGTATGCAAAAAGCACTTTGAGCTACTCCAAACAAAGCTACTCTCTTTTGTAGAGATCAAAAAGGATCTAAGGATATTAGAAAGAATACCATGGAGTAGATGAAAATCATGTTCTTTCATCTCTAAGGTATGACTATCTAATCTGGGAAAAGTTACTCTCTCTCCATAACTTATGCCAGATCTCTATTAAATATATTCTTAGAAGCACTTCTCTGACTCTAAATAGAACTAACCAGCAATTAAATATTTGGTTTTTTGACTGCATTACGTATTAAAACAAAAGCCAGTATCGTTAAAGGCTGAGATCCTGAATATAGTACAATCATTTCTGTCTAAATTTCTTGTTAAATAGACAGATTTCATTTTAAGGTTTTAACTAAAAAATTATGCTTTATAATATGCACCAAATGCATATAAATTGGAACTCTATTGCCTGATGAAGAGATGTTCCAAGAGAAATTAATTCCCTTCAGATTAAAAAAAATTAGAGTTCAGTAAGTAATTTTTAGAATAGGAATTCTGAGTTTATTTGTAAAAAATTCTCACCTTAGATGTGTAACCTTATTTGGCCCCTTTTTATAATATTCAGTGCTAAACTAAATAAATGTAATAAATGTAATAAATAAATAAATAAATATTAGGTGCCAAATAAATTCAGACAAAATCAAAGTGGAAACTCAAAAGCTTCCCGTCAGGGAACTGAAGGTCTCATGATGAGTTACACTATCAGGGGTGCTTCTCAGTGCTACGGCTTCAGTGTTTTGGCTCGTTTTCTCCCCTAAGCCAGAACTCCCAATTTTTCCTCAAAATTGCCTGGGAGAAAGAGAAGTAACATTCATTCTGTATCCTCCACATGCAAGGGCCTGAGCTAGGCATCTTAAAACCACTTTCTACATTGTAAGTCTCACAGTCATCTCACTACTACAGTTGCTATTCCCCGAAGCATTATTCCATTATTTCTATTCAAAACACACACACACATAGAGGAATGTATACACAGATCCTCCAATCTTTTCTTTGTTCCATCCACTAGAAATACTCTCCTGATGTATTTCCACTTGCTAAATTTTATCCAAAAAATTTAAGTTCCACATAAATACCAAGTTCCAAAATAAATACCAGTCCTTCCATAAAGCCTTTCCTAATACCAAAGCCAACCTCCTTTGATTCCACAAAGGTGCTTGAATTTCTCTTATGATACTGATTTAACTCTATCTTGTCCTATTGTTTGTACAATTTTATTCCCTCCACCTACATTATAAGCTTCCTTCTGAAGACTCTTAATGTAGACTCATATAATGGGAGTTACCAGTCACAGTGTTAAAAAAAAATTCCTGGTGTTCACTTTAATGTAAATAGGGCTTGTTCTATCACGTCTGGCTCCCATTCAATTCCTTTCTTAGATTTCATGGGAGATACTCCTAGTTCTTATCTTAGAAATCAGACCATTCAAAATCGTCTGAGCTACTCAGACTCCATACAAGGGTAGATTCAGATGGAGATATATATAAGTTTGGCAGGATTCTCTTCCAAAATCTGCTTTATACTCCTTTTCCATTGATTGATTGATTAACCAACTTACTACTTACTAATGCTAGGTACTGTTCTTGATGTTGGGAATATAGCAAAGAATACAACTAAAATCCCTGTTCATAATAAATCTTACATTCTAGTGGAATGAGCTAGACATTAAACAAACAAGTAAGTAAATATACAATATGCCAGGAGCTGATAAATAGAGGGGGATAAAGAGTAATACAGAAGTATTATTAATTGGTAGAGGTTTTTGTGTTTTAATTTCCCTGGGACAAAGGCCCAAAAGTGCAACTGATACATGGTAAACTCATGTTTAGTGTTATAAGAAACTGCCATATTCTTTTCCAGACTGGCTGTACGATTTTACATTCCTACCAGCAATGTGTAAGTAATCCAACTTCTTTGCATCATCACTAGCATTTTTATTGCCACTATTTTTTATTTTAGCTATTCTGATAGATGTGCAGTGATATCTCATTGTGGTTTTAATCTGTTCCCTAACGGCTAATAATGTTGAATTTTTTATGTGTTTATTTGCCAGCTGGTCATGTATTTTGCTCATTTCCTAATTACATGTTTATTTCTTGCGGGCTATGTAGTTTTCAAATATCTCCCTTCAGTCTGTAGCTTGTCTTTTCATCCCCTTCACAGCGTCAAATCCTTCTTTAAAAGTTCTTTGGTTTATTAAAAAAAAAAAAAAGAAGAAGATAGCAGGAAGGGAAGAATGAAGGGGGGGGAATCGGAGGGGGAGACGAACCATGAGAGACTAAGGACTGAGAAACAAACTGAGGGTTCTAGAGGGGAGGGGTGTGGGGGGAGGGGTTAGCCTGGTGATGGGTATTAAAGAGGGCACGTACTGCATGGAGCACTGGGTGTTACACGCAAACAATGAATCATGGAACACTACATCAAAAACTAATGATGTAATGTATGGTGATTAACATAATAAAAAAAAAATTTTTTAAATAAACCCAGGTTTAGGGGCACCTGGATGGCTCAGTTGGCTAAGCGTCTGCCTTGGGCTCAGGTCATGATCCCAGGGTCCTGGGATCGAGCCCTGTTATCAGGCTCCCTGCTCAGTGGGGAGCCTACTTCTCCCTCTCCCACTGCCTCTCCCCTTACTTGTACGCATGCTCTCTCTGTCTCAAATAAATAAATAAAATCTTAAAAAAAAAATAAATAAATAAAAGTTCTTTGGTTTAGCTTGGTGGTTTTAAAACTGTATTTGATAGAGATGTCAGGTTCTGAGAAGGTGACTCACAGGAGCAAGGGTCCAGCATCTTCTCCCTCCTTCAGCCAGCGCAGCACTGCTTTGTTTTTTTTACAGATTTATTTATTTGAGAGAAAGAGCACATGGAGGGCGGGGGCAGAGGGAGAGAGCCTCAAGCAGACTCTGCGCTGAGCGTGGAGCCTGACATGGGGCTCTATTTCATGACCCTGAGATCATGACCTGAGTAGAAACCAAGAGTCAGACGCTTAACCAACTGCACCACCCAGGCGCCCCTGTGCAGCACTGTTTTTATATATTGGGTCTCCATACAAGATTTGGTTTGAGAAATATTTGAAAAATAGCTATTTCAATTTAGTGATACATAACAAAATTGGCTTTGGCCATTACGTTTGTTTCTAACCTTGAAAGATAAATGTCCAAATGCCTAGCTCAATGTTATTTTTGGCATCCCTGAACTTGTGCATAGCCAATACAACAGATGACCATGTAGGTTACCACAAAATCTACTGAGTGTAAAGACACTGTGATAGGAATAAGGAGTGTTGTTCAAATTTATTGATAATATCTAAATATCTTCCAAAGGAGTTAAGTATTCTGGATGTAACCTGAAGCAAAATTCTCCTTCACTGTTTTGTACGATGATATCCTAGGAGCGGAAGAATAAATGTGTAATTAAGACTGCAAAATTAAAATGATGCAGTAATTGACATTTGAAATAAATAGTCCTTACAAGATGTAAATAATACAAGGCAGAATGCTAGAGATTGGACTAGATCTAATCTAATCTTTGTTAAACTGGTGTGCTAGCATTCATAATGTTAAGAACTGTTTGCTGTCAAATAAATAAAAAAAATAAAAAAATAAAAAATAAATTAAAAAATCTTTAAAAAAAAAAAAGAACTGTTTGCAACTTTTGTTTCATTTCATGTAGATCAGGAGTATTTTAGGATAATCTAATAATAACTTTAGAAAATGCTAAATAAAAGTTTCTCTCTGCTTCTTTTCTTTTTTAATTTTTTATTTATTTTTAGAAGATTTTATTTATTTGAGAGAGAGAGAAAAAAAGCGCAAGCAGGGAGAGGGGCAAAGGGAGGGGCAGAAGGAGAAGCAGGCCCCCTGCTGAGCAGGGAGCCCGACGCGGGGCTCCATCCCAGGACCCCAGGATCATGACCTGAGTGGAAGGCAGAAGCTTAACAAACTGAGCCACCCAGGTGCCCCTCTCTGCTTCTTATAAATGCTCATACAGTCCTCCTCAATTTTTCAATTTGTAAGCAGCAAAAAGAGTGGAATCCTCATGAAGAGTAAGTCATAATCCAAAAATTACCATGTGTCCTTTCTTTTCATTCATCAGTGACAAAGAAACAAGCTCAAAAAGCTCTCAGGTCCCAAATTCAGAAGGGCAGCTCTAATTAGAAAGAGGAGAGAATGCTTTTCCTAGTTCCACATCATTTCCAGCTTGACCCAGACCACATTTTCCATAAAAAATAATCTCGTAAGTGGAAATTTGGTTTTCTACAACACTTGACAAAGTCCACTGGACCTATAAAGTAGTTCAAATATCGTATATATCATGTTTAGATACATTATTGGTTAAATTTTATTATTTATTTATTTATTTATTTATTTTTTGTTGGCTAACTTTTATAATCACTCCAGGATATACGACCATCATTTATAGTATTATTTTTCTGGGAAACTGCATGTCAATTTTCAAAAAAACATGTTTACAGTGATTGTGAGCACGTAATACATGCTTAATAAATGCTTACTAAACCAATGAATGTTAGAAGTAAACTTACAACATGAGATGTTTGTAAGTAGAAAATTGCTTGCAATTTAAGTCTTGATTTTAGTGACATCTTGTGGAAATAAAAAGTTTTGCTGATATGTTACATATTAAATTATATAGTAAAACAAAAATAACTCCGTCTTTAAAATGTAAATTTTTAATTTCATAGAAAAGCTGTTCTCCTTTACTAGAAAAGGATGACCGGAGAGGCAGCCACAAAAGCTCGTCTGGTGTTCTAGAAGAATATTCTCATTAGGTACCTAAGGAATACTTTTGCAATAATGACCTGCTTATAGAATGCAGAACTTTAATTCAGTGAACAGATAAGTGCTATACTTTAAGGAAATCAGATTACTACTAATTTTACTTTTCCCCAAATTTTGTACTGTTTGTATTTCTACAAAAACAATCTAAGAGATCTTATGTACCACCTTGTTAATAACATTGCTAAGGTAAAAAAAAAAAAAAACAAATCAGCAGGAAAACACAGCTTAAGTGGCTAAGAATCACCACACTGAGGTGGAATGGGTAATTTACCTCTGAGGAAACAAGTTCCTGGGTTCTGGTCCCAGTTCTATTATAATATAGCAGCTGAGTGACAGTGAGAAAGTCACTTTATTCTTCTGATTTTAGTTTTCTCACATATAAATGAGGCAGTTAAACAAAATATCTGAAGTCCTAAGGAATTAATTTCTATGATTTGGTAATTCTAGGACTATAGCATTCTCCTTGTCTGCCAAAAAAGAGATTTTTAAAGTAGAGATTTCTAATTAGTCAAGCATAAGTCTGCTCATCACTATTTTACTTTGGAAGTACAGGTGCTCCTCATTATTCATGGATTCCATATTACAAATTTGCCTGTTCTCTTAAAATTTATTTATAATCTCAATACCTGCGGTACTTCCTTAGTCATTTGCAGACATGTGCACATCAGTGGAAAATTTGAGTGGCTTGATGTACTCGTTTCCAACTGAGGTCAAATAACGTAATGCACTGACTGTTCTCTTACTATAAACAAGTGTCCCTTTGTGGTCCATTTAGTGCTAGCTTTTTGGCATTTTTGTTCTTTTTAAAGTGACTTTACTTTTTAAATATCCCTCAAGTCTGATGCTCAAGTACTGTGTAGTGTTCCTAAGTGCAAGAAGGCTCCAGTGTGTCTTACAAAGAAAATGTGTGTTAGATAAGCGTTGTTCAGTCATGAGTTACTCTGCAGTTGGCCATGAGTTCAACAATGTGTGTATTAAATAAGGTGTCTTTAAACAAAAACACATAAAACAAACAAGACTATATATTGATTGGCTGACAAAAAATGCTGTGACCAGAGGCTCATAGGAACCTAACTGTGTCTCTCCCAGAAGCAACGATTCGGTGTTCACTCTCATTCAGCATTCGTGGTGACTTTAAAGAACGGAACTACAGCGAATATTGAGACTGTGCTTGTAAAACATTTTCTTAAAAGTGTCATTCCACAAAATGTTTCTGACAAGCATTTCTGAAGGACCAGACATTATACTAAGGTGCCTGAAGAACAAAGATCAACATGACAGAATCCTTACATTCAAATTCTGTACTTAAAGATTTCACAGGTTGTGGGCTTACTTTGAAATTTTCATTAAGTGAAGAAAAAGATTAGAGCAGCAAGTATGAGAAATGGGGAAACTCGCAAGTTCTTGCTCTTACCCAAATCAAACCATCTACAGGTCTCTTTCTCCTAGCTCCAAAGATCCAAAATCTAACTTAGTTGAAATGCCAGAGCCCTGATTAAAAGTAATTTCTTCATTCTCAAAACTGGTATTCATGAATGCATATATCCACCAAAAAACATTTTATGCAGTCCAGCTATGTGTCAAACACCATTCTAGGCACTGGGCATATATAGCTGTGAAAAATTCAGGCAAAGTTCCTGTCCTCTTAGAACTTCATCTAGTAAAGGTAGGTGGATAATGCACATTTATATACTATGTGTGATCAGTGAATGCTATTTTTTTTTTTTTAAAAGGCAAGGTAAAGTATAATAAGTGAAAGGGGGAGCTGACAGAGGAATTGGGGAAGGCCTCTCTCAGAATATAAATGAGCAGAAATCTGAAAGATGTGAAGGAATAAGGCATAAATTTGGAAAATCCCATGCAGGCAGAGGGAACAAAATGTGAAAAGGCCCTAAGGCAAAAATGTGTTGGCAGGTATATTAATGAAACACTAATAAGCCTTAGTGGATTACTCAAGGGAGGTAGGAAATAAACTCAGGGAGATAATAGGGACCACACCATGTAGGTCCTTGTAGGGCACTGACATAATTTGGCTTTTACTCTGATTCTCATTTGGAAAAGACAACTGTAACTGATCTGTGGAGAAAAGACCCTATTGGGGCAAGAGCAGAAGCAGGCAGATCAGTGAGGAGGCTTTTGGAATAACCCAGAGTAGAGAGTACAGTGGTTTAAAATTACAGTAGAAGACAGAGTTAATGAGACATGGCTAGATTTCAGATATATATATTTTTTCAGATATATATATTTCTTCAGGTATATTTTTTCATATGTATTTTTTACAGGGAGTTGAAAAAGGGAAGTCACAAATAAAGCAAAGACATCTGACTAGAGTAAGAAAAAGAATAGAGGGCGCCTGGGTGGCTCAGTTGGTTAAGCGACTGCCTTCGGCTCAGGTCATGATCCTGGAGTCCCGGGATCGAGTCCCGCGTCGGGCTCCCTGCTCGGCGGGGAGCCTGCTTCTCCCTCTGACCCTTCCCCCTCTCATGTGCTCTCTGTCTCTCTCATTCTCTCTGTCTCAAATAAATAAATAAAATCTTTAAAAAAAAAAAAAGAAAAAGAATAGAGAAGCTGTTAATTGAGATTGGGAAACTAGAAGTAACAGGTTGGTTTGGGTGGGGGAAATCAGGAAGTATGACACCTCCAAGTTAAACACACATTAACATGCTGGAGATGTCTACTAGACACCTAAGAAGATTTGCTGAGTAGAAATGTGGTTATGTGAGTCTGGAATACAGGGAAAAGGTAAAAAAATGAAGATATAAATTTGGCAGCTATAAGCATAATAGAAGATAGAGATATGAAACTGAATGTGATTGCTTAAGGAATGTGAAGGGGTCCAAGGAGCAGGTTCCAGGGCACTCCTAATTTTTAATGAGAGAAGACTGGGAAATTGGAAAGTTGAAAAGAACAAAAGGTGGGCGCCTGGGTGGCTCAGTTGGTTAAGCGACTGCCTTCAGCTCAGGTCATGATCCCAGGGTCCTGGGATCGAGTCCCGCATCGGGCTCCCTGCTCTGCGGGGAGCCTGCTTCTCCCTCTCCCATTCCCCCTGCTTGTGTTCCCTCTCTCGCTGTGTCTCTCTCTGTCAAATAAATAAAAAAAATCTTTAAAAAAAAAAAAAAGAAAAGAAAAGAACAAAAGGAACTGTGAAGGAGGAGTTAGCAAGAGAATGCATCCAAGAACAAATGGAGAATGTGTTTAAGAAGAAAGTTCTTTACATGAAAACTAGCCCGAACTCCCCAAAAGGGTAGCTGCAAGAAGAAAATAAGGATTATTCTATATTAAAAGGACTAAAGAAACATAACAACTGAAGGCAATACAAAAACCTTGGTTGGATTCTGGTCTTAAAAAAAGGTAACAGCTATAAAGGACATTCTTGGAACTATTAAAGAAATTTGAAAAGGCACTGGACATTAAATCATACAATTAAATTATGTTTGTTTTGTTATGTGTGATAAGGGCATTTTGGTTACACAGGGGAGTATTCTTATTCTTAGGAGACACATGCTGAAGTATTCAGGGGGATTTATTATGACATCTGCAACTTATTTTCCAATGATTGAGTAAAAAATTATATGTTAAATTATATGTTAAAATGTTAGTAACTGTGTAATCTAGGTGGAGGGTATAATTCACTGTACTATTCTTTGAGCTTTTCTGAAAATGTGAAAACTTTCACAGTAAAAGTTATAAAAATGTAAAGGACAAATAACTCAGTGGAAATATGGGCAAAAGACATGTATAGACATTTCACAGAAGAAGAAATGATAAAAGGCCAATAAAGAGAAAAAGATACATAGCACCATTTGCAATCAGGACAATGCAAAACCATCAGGAGAGTGTATTTCACATCTACCAGAACAGTCAAACTTAAAGAGAATGAAAACATCAATGTTACTGAAGATGAGGGATAATACAAACTCTGGTAGGACATCAGCGTCAAGACTAACTACTTTCCCAAACCCAGTAACTCCTGTGCTGTAAACAGACCTTGGAGAAACTCATCCACATATGCACTGGAAAAAAGGTACAAGAATACTGACAGTAGTATTGTTTGTAATGGTAAAAGAAAAAAAAAAATTGGAAATAACCCAAATGTTGAGCGTATGGGTATTTATTTCATCATCATTATAACTGTTAATTTTCTTTAAAATATTACCTATATTTAAATATTAATTTATCTATATCTACACACTGTATATGTAACTTCATGTTTCAAAAAGCTAAAACTACGATCAATTGCCAAAAATGGTGTTGACAGGTCAAACAAGATGAAGAGTAAGAGCTAACACCTAGATCTTGCTGGGTGGTCCCTGAAGTCCCAGGTTAAGTGAAGTCAATCAAAACTACGTGTAACAAGCAGAAGTCTTTTAGTATCAAAACAACTTTTTTCTTTTGTATTGGAAAAGGGTTACAGAAAATCAAATCTATCAATTAAAAACAGAAAGAGTAAACTTCCCATGTCCAGCTAGTTCTATCCATCTTCCTGGGGGAAAAGGTTTTTGGAAGAGAGGGCAAACTTATTTCTTCATTTTCAAAAATTCTCTATTCAAATGCACATCGCCATGTGAAGAAACATGTATAAGAGTGAACATATAATTTATAGTCCCAATCAGGATATCTGAGAATGAAAGGAGGGCTACAGATAATTTTGCTGTTGTAATGGCATAAAATGGGGTTGTCTCAGGCAAACTGGTCTGTATGGTTTTCCTATGAATAAGCCAAATTCATTGTAGTGCCCCAGTAGGTTTTTTGCTGAATGGAACAAGGGATCCCAGGAAAAAAAGAGGTCCTTAGAAGTAGTTCAGTCAGACTTCTTCAAGATTCTATTCTGGTATGAAAATTATGGTTACTAGTGACAGATCTAAAATGATACTCACTCAGTTGATGGTATATAGGTTTATGCAATCCTTGAAGTTTAACTGATGCCAAAGCAGCCAGTTTGCCAGGGGGCTGCATTTTCCCATCTAAGAGATACCAAACCCGAGCAAAAGTGGCCCATTGCTAGGGGAAAAAAAAATTTAAAAAGAGAGAAAACAAAGAAAATTCTAATTAAAATGGAAATAATCAAGTTTATTATTATATACCATCATGAGTATTCTACAGTTAATATTAATAATAAATCAATCACAAAGAGCCTTCATTTTGTATTCATTTCTATTTCTGGAAAAGGAGGGTCTTTTTTCATTATACAAAGATTAACACAGTAATTTTTCCTGCCTGCTTTTCTATCTGCAATATGGATGATGCTTTATTTAAAACATTTCAAAGATATATTTTCCTTTATATTATGACTTTTTTTGTATCACATAAAATAGAATCTGGAATGGTAATGAGAAACTCTTATGAAAGTAGAAACTGTTTATAAAAGTCTTCAAAAATATTTTGAGACTAATAGATATTAAATTGAAAGATGAGTGACCAACTGAGAACTGAAGACCATTCAGAAGTTCAATTCCATGGGAGAATACAGTAACAGAATATAGCTGGACAAGTATAGATGGATGATGTTGAATAAACTTAAATTTTAAGTAGCTGCTTTAGACATCTTTAGGCTGCCTCAGGCATAAACCACTGTCTTTGCAGTATCCATCAGTAACTTCAAACTCTAAGAAAATTCCAGCCCAGAAAGATCTCAACCAGATGTTTTCTCTGTGCATATACACAAGTTGCTGAACAATGCTGGAAAAAATACAACAAGGCTAACTTGTTTTATTTTAAAATTACAAACTTCAAATCGGCTTATAAACTGCTCACCATTTCTGTTTTTCTCTCTCACTTTTCTAGTTTCTACTTTGCTCTCCTCACATATCTTTTGTCAGATTTATCTCTTAAGTATTTCACACATATTTTTAAAAATTTTTTATTGTTATGTTAATCACCATATTACATCATTAGTTTTTGATGTAGTGTTCCATGATTCACTGTTTGCGTATAACACCCAGTGCTCCATGCAGAACGTGCCCTCTTTAATACCCATCACCAGGCTAACCCATCCTCCCACCCCCCTCCCCTCTAGAACCCTCAGTTTGTTTTTCAGAGTCCATATCTCTCATGGTTCGTCTCCCCTTCTGATTTCCCCCCCTTCATTCTTCCCCTCTTGCTATCTTTTTTTTTTTTTTTTAACATATATTGTATTATTTGTTTCAGAGGTACAGGTCTGTGATTCAACAGTCTTGCACAATTCACAGCACTCACCATAGCACATACCTTCCCCAATGTCTATCACCCAGCCACCCCATCCCTCCCACCCCCCACCACTCCAGCAACCCTCAGTTTGTTTCCTGAGATTAAGAATTCCTCATATCAGTGAGGTCATATGATACATGTCTTTCTCTGATTGACTTATTTCGCTCAGCATAACACCCTCCAGTTCCATCCACGTCGTGTATTTCATATATTTTGACGTCACTGTAAATGGTATTGTTATTTTTAATTTAGATTTTTTTTTTAAAGATTTATTTATTTATTTGAGAGAGAGAGAGAATGAGAGACAGAGAGCATGAGAGGGAGGAGGGTCAGAGGGAGAAGCAGACTCCCCGCCGAGCAGGGAGCCCGATGCGGGACTCGATCCCGGGACTCCAGGATCATGACCTGAGCCGAAGGCAGTCGCTTAACCAACTGAGCCACCCAGGCGCCCTTAATTTAAATTCGATTGATTGTTGCTAGTATATGGAAATACACTTCATTTTTTGCATGCTGCTCTTATACCTGCAACCCTGCTAAACTTATTTATCAGATCTAGTAGCTTTTCTTAGATTCCATCTGATTTTTTACATAGAAAATCATGTTCTTTGCAAATAAAGACAGCTTTTAGCCCATACCCTTTCCCTACTACTCTCAGTTTAGGACTAACTAAGAAAAATTCAAACAGTGGGAACTGTATAGGACAATCTTTTGTCTTCAATAAATTGCAAAGGAAAAAAAATAGGAAAAAGAACCGATTTATTAAGAGAGAATTAAAAAACAGGAAATTATTACATTCTGGATCCTAAAACCAAAGGAACAGTAAAAATATTATGTATTTCTTTTTTTAAAATATTTATTTATTTGACAGAGAGAGATTGAGAGCAAGAGGAGGGGGGAGAGGGAGAGGAAGAAGCAGGCTCCCTGCTGAGCAGGGAGCCCAATGCAGGGGTTGATCCCAGGCCCCAGGATCAAGACCTGAGCTGAAGGCAGAAGCTTAACTGGCTGAGCCACCCAGTTTTTATGTATTTCTATATTTTATGTATTTTTATGTTTTCTATATTTTTATTTTATGTATTTCTGTAACAAATTTTATGTATTTCTATAACATATATGAGAAAATTGAACATATACTACTCATTTGAGATTAAGGAATTATAATTAATTTTTCTTTTGTCTTTGATAAATGGTATTGGGATTATAGTTTTTAAAAGAATCCTTATTTTGTAGAGAACATATTGAATTATTTACTTATGAAATAACAGGAGTCTGAGATTCACCTCAAATTCATAAGGAAAGGTAAGAAGTGAATGGAGGTACAGAGGAAATAATATTGGCTATGAGGTTTTGAAACTGGGTGATACCTACTTTTATATGTGATTGAAATTCTCAATAATAAAGTTAAAGAACAACAACAACAAACCCTCCTGACCTCACTTAGCCACTGCTTCATTTCTTTCCTCTCCTTTGTGGCAACATTTTTCCAAAGAGGTTGTCTTTATTCCTCATTTCTCTCTTCAACCTACTCCAACCTGTCTTTTGCCCTCCCACACTCATCGCCCTCACTCTACCGCCTGCCAAAGTTACCAGGACCTTCATGTCACTAAGTCCACTGTTCAATTCTAAGCTTCAGTATAGGTGATCACTTTCTCCTCCTGGGTATTCTTTCCTCACTTGATTTCCAGGACACCACCCTCTGCTGGTTTTTTTTTTTTTCCTACTTTGCGTCTTCTCTTACCTCTTGCCTCTGAAATGTTGAAATGTCCCAGAATTCAGTTCTTGGTCCTTCTCTCTTCTCAATACACACTTCCTCAAAGACTACAACCAGACTCATGTGTTGAAAGGCCATTTTCATGCTTAGCACTCTCAAATGTAGAAATTTACATCTCTAGCCTGGACCTTTTCCCCCCAACTCTACACTTGTATTCAATTGTCCACTTAGCCCCTGCCCCACAGTGCTTTTTAAACCATATGTAGCAAAGACTAGTTTTTCCCCATTCCATTGCAGATCAATTATTCTGACTAAAGATAACCCCAAACTTTGTTTAAAAAAATTAAAATACTGCTATATCATCAAGTTGCTATAAAAGTTTTAAAATGTTTAAGCTTATTTCCTGTATATGGCTCATCCAGGAGAGGTAACAAACAGTTCAAGAAAGCAATCATACTTGGAGCAGAACTTGGCTAAGAAGCATCTCAGACCAACATACCCAAAACTGAACTGCTCTTCCACCTGAAACCTGCTTCAATTTCAGTCTTCCGTATCTCAGCTGACGGCACACCCTTCCAGTTACGGAAACAAAAAACCTTGGAGTAACCCTTGTTTCTTCTTTTGTTAGCTCACATTCAATTCTTCAGGAAATCCTTCTGGCCCCACCTTCAAATAGAACCTGACCACTTTTCAACACTCATCGCCCTCACTCTACCACCTGCCAAAGTTACCGGGACCTAGTTTGGTTTGTGCCACCATCATGTCCAGCCTGGATTACTGCAGTTGGTCTCCAAACAGATTCTTTGTTTCTATCTTCCATCAATCCCCATCTCTGAACAGTCTAAACTCAGCGGCCAGAGTGCTCCTTTTAACACCTAATGACATCATGGCTCCTGGCTCCAAATCTTTCAATGGATCCTCATTTTACTCAGTAACGAACAAATTCTCACAATGATCTACAATGCCCTATCTGATCCTCCTTATTATCTCTGACCTTCTCTCCGAATACCCTTTCCGGGGCGGGGGACATGCAAAGGGCTGGCTGAAAAGAGAAGAGTGCCAAGAGAACAGCGAGCAGTAGCCAGAATCACGACCCTCGTATATGCTTTCCCGAGGCATCCTGGCTTTCCTGTCGGCTTTCCTACCGACTCAGCATCATTAAATCCACCCGAGCCACTGACTTCCTTCTGCCGGTGTAATGAATTCCATCAAGCTACAAGAGTTCGAGCTCACCTGGGGTGCCTTAGAGAAACTCGACATGTCTCCCCCACCAGCAGGACCGTCCTTTTCCCAGGATCCAAGGCCAGACCTCAGCATCACTAGCCCGGCGGGAAACGTTACAAACCCAAGCATGACAGTTCCTAGGCCAGCCAGGCCTCGTCAGCTTCTCTGCTCTTCCTGGGTCTCCTCCAATCTTCCCATGGTCGCAGTTTCATCATGAAAGGAGGAAATAATGCAGCTATTGAGAGAATAACTCCCCAAAAGAACCCACCAGCCGGAAAAGCTGCAGCAAACAGACGAGGGCGCACAATTTCCAGCCGACCAAAAGTGGAAGGGAACCGGAAGTATATCAGTAGCGCGCGACTGTTTGGATGTGGAAACCGGGATTTGAAACAGTAGTTCAGCTCTAAGGAGATGGATCGGTACCTACTCCTTGTGATCTGGGGAGAAGGAAAAGTCCAGTACGCAGCGGGTGGGGAAGTGGAGCATGGGCCTGGGGAGTTTTCCGTGGAGGGTACCGAGAAGCTGCCGGGTAAGCGCGGGGCTGAGAAAGAGCGGGAACGGCTTGCGGGGAGGGAAGAAATTTAAGTTTGAGATCCAGTTCTGCAGGGGAAGGACCTATCTCGAGTTCTCCCGGGGATTTGCTTCTCTCTGGGATCGGCCCAATAAGGGCTGACAAATGTCGTTATCTTAATGGAAAAATAGGGACAAATTTGTGGATGCAAAATCCCAGCGCTCAGAAGTTCTTGGCACAGTAAAAATTTAACTGAACAATTCTCTGTGCTTTAGGAATGGAATGTCTGCTTGTTGGAAATATATGCATTCAGTAGTGTTTCCGCCTCCTGTGTGTTCCAAATGCAGGTAGTACAGAAAGGAACAAGATGTAAAAGGGGCTTACTCTCCTAAAGTTTACATCCTAATGGGAGGAGACATCCTACACATAAACTAAGCTAAAAAAAAAAAAAAAATTGGTAAATTTAAAACAATTGTAACCGTTTGAAATTGCACTCCTTTTTGGCGTTTCTGTCTAATCCGTATTCCATTTTATTTGTTTTGATTGGGCAAGCATTTTGAGGAGAAAATATATGTGGTTGTATACAGAGTATTGTGGTAGAGTTTCCCTTCTCCGCTTAAAGTTATTCTTTGCGGGGATTTTTGGATTTGTGTTAACTGGCTAGCATATACAAACTGGGCGCCTTTCTTCTCTGTTTGCATTTGATTTATTATATTGAAACTAGAAAATGTGTAGTTCTTTTATGTACCATATAATGTTCTTGAGAGTCTCTGATGGTGAAATTGGAATAGGCCTAGATTACATAACTCTTGAGCCCATTGAGTTAGTCTTTTCTTTTTCAGACTTAACAGCAGCAAATGTTTATCATCTCCTGAAAAGAAGCATTAGTGCTTCAATGAATCCAGAAGATAGTACTTTTCCCGGTAAGTATAGCACAAACCCCTTATTTCTCTGACACTGCATTTGTATTGGTAGTAAATTTAATTAATTTGGTCACTTAAAGTTACAAGAGATATTTGTTGACTGTGCATAAGCCACTGGGATAGGGAATTAAGGAAATACAAACCTGAAAAAGATGATATCCCTCTCATCTTGCTGCTTCAATGTAATCAAATTGTATGGAAATTACTTTAGGTTCTCAGCTTGACTTTTCCGTTTATGGGATTTTTTTGCCCATCTTTAGTTCCATATAAAATAGGGTAATGTGGCATTATTAGAAGGATTTGCGATTTTGTCCTGAGTACAAATACATTAATGCTTTTACACCCATTTCTTACCATTTTTTTCCACCTTACCTCTTAACAGATTCTCTTTAAAGCACTTCATAATTGTTAAACACAGTGATCCTTTCTCCATTCTTATCTGTTTTAACTTTTTCTAAGTATTTGGCTTTTTTGACCGCACCTTTGCTTTTGTAAAAATCTTTTTTCCTGTGGTTTCTATTAGCATTATACAGATCCATCTATTTATTTTTTGATAGTTATCTTCTCTTTTACTTCCTCTTCTTGGCCTCTGAGAGTGTCTTTCACAGGCTCAGAGAAAAGAGATAACCAAAACAGGCCAAGGCCTAAAAGCTGAAGGAAGCTTCTGGAGATGCTAGGGATAGGGTGCTCATTTTGATAACGTAATTCTCATGACTGTACTGTCTGTTCCTTTCTCTCTTCTTTCATTAGAGAACCTCTTGTCTGTCAGGTTTAAACTGTCACCCTGGGGAAGTTATTTCTAATGTTTTGTGCTGCCGTAGTCCATTTGCCCAGTTGCAGTAGTACTCATTAAATTTTCAAGCTGGTATAATTTAAGTCAGTACTGCTATTACTGCAAGAAAGATTTTCTTTCACTTGTGCCTTGAAAGTATACATTAAAGAGCTATTGGGAGCATTCTAGGAATTCTGGTGATAAATTTCACTTCCTGTTTGGGTGGATAGACATTTCTTATCCAGGCATTCCTTGTTTGCCCAGTAATCTGGGACTATGTAAGTGATTGCACACTGAAACCATGCTAAGCAATCCTAATAGGGAAAAAAATCACAATTGTTCCATGACATTTTTTGTCAAAACATTAAAAAGTCTCTCACTGTTGGTTATACATGTAGAAGAAATGGGGGAAAAAAACCCCAGTAAAACTAATAGTTATTTCAAAGGCTGTAATTTGAAGCATTAGAAGCATTGAGAATTAAAGTGTTTATTCTTCTTCTTCGTCTTTTTTTTTTTTTTTTTAAAAACTTTTTCAGAAGTAGTGTGAATAGTTCTTGTCACTTTCTTGTCATCATACAACTTAGGATATAGAGTGAGCATCTCCTCTGTGTTTCGGTGAATTGCTGTACTCCCAAGTTTGTATTAGCTTCCAGTGTTTTATCCTTTGCACTTTGAATGTCCTGAAATATCTCTGAGTTCCTTTAGTGCAAAGGTATTTGCCAACGTCATTTTTCTCTGAGACGTCTTCATCCTTTTCTTCACAATGTTTTTTATCACAGCAGCTATTTCTAGAATCCAATTACATTAGATTTGAATATCACTTTGTGTTTTTTGCTGCGCTTTCATCTTTTTTTTTTTCCTTTTGCCCATTTCCTCTTACCATTATCCAATTCTCTATAATATGTGGATTTAGCACTGGGAGACAAGAAGGAAACACAATTACATACTTGTCCTCTATTCATATGAACTGAATAACAGATGTGCAGTGACCAATCAACAAACTTGGAAAGTAGCAATGCGATTGGTCACTGATCATGATACACATCTTTGATTTATGTAGTGATTTGCGATCCGAGAAGCTAGCAGTGACGTTTTACTTTATGCAATTATGGTTAATTAATAAACCTTGGTAACTGGAGTTTGAACCAATTTTGGGGGGGACCAGGAGTTATTGAAACCATGGTAACTGAAATCTGCATATCAGAACCATGCAAAGAAAGAACTGCTCATATTGAATTTCTTACCCTGGGAGCATTATTGCTTTCAGTAATATGGCAAGTTTGAGAAACTGGAAGTGCATTATGATTATAATTGAGCTAAGGCTGGAAAGGTAGGCATAGCTATATGGAGGACTTTGTAAATCATGTCGGGGTGTTTGGACTTTATCATAATAATAATTAGCCATTAAAGGCTTTAATGAAGGAAGAGACGTGCCATCTGTGTTAGTGAAGTATTCTGGCTACAGTAGAGTAGACAAATTTGAGAAAAGTGTAGTTATGGAGGGGCTGCTGCAGAAGACCAGCTGAGAAATAAGAGAGGCAGTCAGGGTAGAGGAAAATGGATAGATCTAAAGGAAATTATAGAGGTAGAATCCACCTGACGGGGTGTTGCACTGGTGTGACTTGGGAGAAGGGAAGAGGAGAAAGCAATCAAGAGTGACGTTAGGTTTCTGGCTTGGCTACAGTGTAGATGGTGGCATTTAGTGAGGTAAGAGAATTAGGTTTTGAGGGACTAGGACAAGTCCAGTTTAGAACATGTAAATACTCTAAACAGTTGCCTGTAAGATGTCAAAGTGAAAATGTTTTGTAAAAGTTGGATACCTGTGTCCAGAACTCAAAAGGCTGGAGATAAAAAAGATTATAGAATCATCAATATATAGATGTCAGTTCAAGCTGTGAGAAAGGATGGGATTTATGGACAGTGAAAAGAGCAGAAAATTTTGAACTGAATCCCAGTATTTAAAGGAACTGAGCACTGGTTTTTAAAGGCATGAGGAGCACCTGGAAAGATAGCTTCCACAGAAGCCAAGTGTTTTAAGGGAGAAAGATGACAACTGTGTCATCTTTGATTCCTTTCTTACTCTTATGTTGAGAGGTCAAGTAACAACAGCCGTAAGAGCTGCCACGTTTAGTAACATGCTAGTTATTATTGCCTTTAGGGGGTGTAGTTACAGTGGCATATTGGAGACAAAAAAAAAAAAAAAAAGATTGAAATGGATTTAGAGGGGAGTAGAAAATGTGATGAGGAAATAGGGACAGTCAAGTGTAGACAATGCTACAGTTTATCCTTGAAGAAAAGTAAAGAAATAGTACTGTCTAGCAAAGGGAGGTGATTTAAAGGAGTTTTTTTTTTTTTCCTCTAACTTGAGGAATATCTGTGCAAACTTAAATGCTAATGGGACGGAACTGACAGAGGAGGAGAGCTTGAAGGTGCAAGAAAGATCGTCTAATCAGGGGTTTGGGGTCCCAGTGGAAGTCTGAGGGATAACATTGAATTGAAAGGGCAGTACTCCTCATGTACTCACAGAAAGTAATGAGGAAAGACTAATGGGAATGCGAGTAATGTCCTATGTTTCCTGACAGCATGTTTGGGAGTAATTACCTAATAATGATTTCTATCTTCTTAAGGAAGTAGGAGGTAAAGTCTTTTGCTGAGGCTGTTGGCAGAAAGCGGTAATTAGCACTTAGCATGTTACCTAGCTCCCAGGAGTTAAGCTTCATTTCTCCTCTCTCCTGTGAATCCAGTTTCTTTACATAGTTCTACATTCTTCGTGGCTCTAGATTGACATGCACCCTGGAGATGACCCTTAAGTTCACATCCTCATGTAACATTCTGGTCTCCAAGAAGAGAATCCTCCCTACGTTTAGGCTGTAGTTGTATCTCCTCTCTCTCTAGCCAGGATGAACCAGACCTTCATGGTCTTTGAAGAGGGGATCATTTTTCCTAAAATGACTTACACACTTTTGTGTGACTCAACAGTAATTGAGTGGGTGTATTTTTTTCGTAGACTTTAGTGTTTAAAATGGTGAATAAAATAGTATGGATTTTGATTTTGACAAAATAAAAGTATTCATTGTGAGTGAATAATTTTGCTCTTTAGGCAGATTGTTCTTTTGAATTTTTATAGATTTTAAAAAGATCCACGTTATATGTAAATGCGTAGATACACACACACATATCTTAAAGAACTATATAATATGTATCAAAAATTATATAATTCTTTACGTATATATGCTATAACATCTGCTTATTTGTGGTATGCCTTTCTTCTAATAATCATGGTTTTGTTTTCAAGCATGTTCGGTAGGCGGTATACCTGGTTCCAGGAAGTGGTTCTTTGCAGTGCAGGCAATATGTGGATTTTATCAGGTAACAGAAATGAAAAAATAACCATTAGTAAATGTCTTTGTTAATATAAATAATTTCAGGAACCCATCATTTAATGCAGTCTTTTCATGTATTAGTTTTGCAGTTCTGACTGGGAAGAGATACATTTTGGTATGGAAAAAGATGAAATTGAAGATGTTCTTCAAACAAATATCGAAGAATGTTTGAATGCTGAGTGTTTTGAGGAAGAAGATAGTAATAGCAGAGAATCATTATTCATGGCTGAGTATGCTTATAATAGCTTACTTTCTATAATATCTTTCTATAGTATCTGTAAAATACTTAATATTAGACAGTATTTTAGCCACAAGAGTGAAGGTTAAATGTTTTAGCTATCAAAAGGGAATTTTAGTTAACTGAAATTGTCAATTCTTTATCTTGGAAGATAGGCAATTTGGGCCTTTTATTTGAATAAAACTATTTAAAATGGAAAATGGGCATCTGAAAATGTTTAGTTTCTCAAGCTGAGAAAATTGCAGGAATCATAAAAAGTGATACTCTAATTAATATGTCACTCTCCCTTTTTTTTTTAAGATTTTATTTATTCATTTGAAAGAGAGCAAGCACAAGCAGGGGGAGCAGCAGACAGAGGGAGAGAGAGAAGCAGGCTCACCCAGCAGGAGCCCTACGCAGGGCTCAATCCCAGGACCCTGGGATCATGACCTGAGTTGAAGGCAGACGCTTAACGACTGATCCACCCAGGCGCCCCAATATGTCACTTTCTTAAAGATGAATTCTGCCTGATTATGAATTTTAAGAGCTTGACTAGAAACTTTATTTAAGATTAATAACTGGCATTCAAACTCAAATTCTAAAAGTATGATTTTCATTTTGCTATTTGAGGTTGAAATATATGATTTCGTCAATTTATGTATATCTTGAACATTTAGACACCTTTAAAATGCATAGGGTTTCTGAGGATTATATAGACCATTGGGTTCACTTTCAGGTTTTTTGAATTGTGGTATAATATACAAGTTGGTACAAGTTGGTCCAGGTGATGTAAGTTGTGATTATTTTTTTCTTCATAAAATAGCCCATCTTTGACTCATAATTAATACCTTTCATTTTAGTCTTCCACAGTATTTCATTACAAAATCCCACTTTTGTTTGTTGCAGGAGTCACATATTACAATATTTCTATAAATTACTGGAGACTTTAAAAATTCTGTTTTCCTCTTTTCAAATTATATTTGTATGATTAATGAAAGGAGATCTTGTAGAACTGAGCAAAGGTTATTGAACCAGGAGTCATTAGAGGTAGTTTCTAGTTACATGATCGTGGGCCAGTCACTCCATTTTTCTAGTCCTTTATTTTCTCGTCCATAAAGGGTTGAGATCCTTTCAGGTGATTTCTAAGGTGCCTGCCAGCCTTAGAGTTCTTATCATCCCATGTTTCCCACCATTACTAAAAGAGTGTAAATGTAATTATTTCTAGTAAGTGACCTAATAATTATTTCCACAAGAGGGAGCTTGAAAACTATTTTTTAACATAACATGCCTTAGGTTTTCTAGACAATGGCAGGTTTGTAATAAAGGATTTAAGTAACTTTATGTTATATAATAAATGTTTGAGAAAAAAATCATCATTTGGATAAAATGAAAAGATTTTGAAGAATTGGAGGACATCATCATATTTTCCACCCAGGGCTGTAGTATGCCATTCAGAGAAAAGCAGTAGCCTTCTTTATTAAACCCTTAGCAATACTTACTTTTAGGGTTCAGAAAAATGTTTGGTCTACTAGTTATGATTTATGTTTAATATACTACATATAATTTAGAGTTTTTTCCCCCCTCTTTTGTTAGTATTGTTTGTTTTTGATGGTGTGGTTAAAAACTTGGACTCAGTGTTTGAATCTTAGCTTCTATACCTACTAATTATGTGGCTGAGGCAAATTATTTAAAGGATAATAATAATAGTAGTGCCTCATGGATTGTCATGAAGACAAATAAGATAATGCATTTAACATACTTAATAGTGTCTGGCACATAGGTCCATTTAATTAATATTACCTATCATTATTATATGAAATGTGTGGGTGTGTTTTTCTAACTTACCCTTTTATTTTAGCCTATATGAAGAATCTGCAGAAAATTTGCATCAGCTGTCCGATAAACTTCCTGCTCCTGGTAATATTTTATGACTTTTCAATAATGTTTTTTAAAGATTTTATTTATTTATTTGACAGAGAGAGACACAGCGAGAGAGGGAACACAAGCAGGGGGAGTGGGAGAGGGAAAAGCAGGCTTCCCGCTGAGCAGAGAGCCAGATGTGGGGCTCAATCCCAGGACCCTGAGATCATGACCTGAGCCAAAGGCAGACGCTTAACTACTGAGCCACCTGGGTGCCCCATGTTTTCAATAATTTATATCTTATCTTATACTTTCTATGAATGAGTGATGAAATCAGTCTTTATGCTAGTGTCCTCACTTCTAATTTCGAAATTCAAAATGAAAAAAAATTTTTTTAGAGGGAGGGGAAGGACAGAGGGAGAGGGAGAGAGAGAATCTTAAGCAGGCTCCACACCCAGTACAGAGCCCAATGTGGGGCTTCATCTCAGGACCCTGAGATCATGACCTGAGCTGAACTCAAGAATCAGATGCTCAACCGACTGAGCCACCCAGGCACTCTGAAAAATAATTTTTTAATTGAAGTTGACACAAAACACACTTTAATAAAGTATATCACTGAGGCATTACAGTTCTCTTAATTGTTTTTTATTTAGTTAGACAGAAATTAGAACTTAGAAAATTAAATACCCATCTCCGTTTCCTTATGTAGTTATTACTGAGGAATGTTTCCACTACATACCATTGTTTTCCACAGTATGTTCTATAGAACACTAGTCCTATGAATACCTCTGGGAGAAAGAAGTTCTTCAACCTAGATCATTTGGATAACGTTCTTATAAGGTGTGAGGCCACTATATACATTATCAAATAGAAAGTTATACAGTAGGGGCACCTGGGTGGCTCAGATGGTTAAGCGTCTGCCTTCGGCTCAGGTCATGATCCCAGGGTCCTGGGATCGAGCCCTGCAACTGGCTCCTGGCTCATTAGGGAGCCTGCTTCTCCCTCTCCCTCTGCCTCTCCCCTGCTCGTGCTCTCTCTCTCTGTATCTCTGTGTCTCAAATGAATAAATAAAATCTTTAAAAAATAAAAAAAAAGAAAGTTATACAGTAAAAGAACCCGTTATTCAGCATTTTATTTTTAAAGATTTTATTTATTTATTTGAAAGAGAGGGTACAAGTGGTGGAGAGAGGGAAGCAGGCTCCCCACTGAGCAGGGAGCCGATGTGTGGCTTGATCCCAGGACCCTGGGATCATGACCTGAGCCGAAGGCAGCACTTAACTGACTGAGCCACCCAGGTGCCCCTACTCAGCATTTTTTTACAAAGCCCCCCCCCTTTTTTTTACTATAATGGAAAGCATATTTTATAAAATATTGCATCATACTATTCTGAAAGCTGTATTCTGTCTTAAATTTATCTTTCTTTGTGTCATTCAAGTAGCTGGCATCTAAAGTGAGGTACAATTTGGCATCTATAAATAATTTTGAAGGGCGTTCTTGAATATTGTCATCATTGAAAGTCATTTATTAAGCAGATATTTGTTGCATGTATTGTATGTCATGTACTAGGAGCTGAGTATATAATGATGAGTAAAGCATATGTGATTACCATGAAGGACTTGATAGCTCATCATCTAATCCTTATATTCAAGATCCTATTTTAGTGTAAAGATCCCACATGGAAAATAACTGAATACATAGATAAATAAACATCAGTTTTTTAAATGAAATGTGTCAAATTCAAAATATGCATTGAAACATATAGTTGCTGTTTTGGCAAATTAGAATGCTTTCATTATCAAATTTCTATTTGGTTTCTGTTTCATTTATATTATCTTGGTCCTTTGGTAAATTTATAATTTTATAAAATGTGAAGTTTCATGGAGTTATACTTTTTTTCTTAGGAACTAATGATGTTGTCAGTATAGTTGAGTTTTCTGAGTGTTTTATTGTCCTATACAAAGAAATAATTTATTTGAACATTACAATTTTATATTAATTCATTCCCTTTTGTATAAATTAAGTACAGAAAAATATACTGAAATTGCCCAGGTTTTTTTTCTTTGTTCAGTACAACAATAGCATTGATGATATCAAGAGCAATATATATAATTAAGCACTGGTGCATAATTGGCAAGTAATTATGATAGACTCCATTGTTTCCTGGCATATGCCAGCTATTTCAAGATAACATGGCTTTAAATCAATGATGAACATTTAGAAATTTTGAACTCCTAAAGATGTGTATTGTTTTGAAGAATTTCAGAACTTAAAGTTAAAATCCTTCTTTGTATTCTAAATAAATGTAAAATTCAATATTTTAGGGTACTATTTTGAGACATTTCTGATTTTCAGAAAAATTACGAAAATGCCTTATTCTCTTTCTAGGTAGAGCAATGATAGATATAATACTGTTGCCTTCTGACAAAGATCCTCCTAAATTGAAAGACTGTCTGCCTACTGTGGGAGCACTAAAACATTTGAAGGAATGGTATTCAGCAAAGATTACTATAGCAGGAAATCATTGTGAAATGTAAGCTGTTCTGTTTTTATTGGCTCTCAGTGTTATGTCTTTACAATTAGCATGGTATCCTGTTTTTAATAGACTTATGATTTGAAGTTTTTTTTTAATGTGACAAGATAGTTTTATGTCATACTGTTATTAGAGGTTTATCTATTGAGAAGAATCTAGATTTTTCTTGTTTCATACTTTATATTCCTGAGGTATTTAAGTTTTTAGTAAATATCATCAATGCTGTTTTTTTTTTTTTAAGATTTTATTTATTTATTTGAGAGAGAGAATGAGAGAGAGAGAGAGAGCATGAGAGGGGGAGGGTCAGAGGGAGAAGCAGACTCCCTGCCGAGCAGGGAGCCCGATGCGGGACTCGATCCGGGACTCCAGGATCATGACCTGAGCCGAAGGCAGTCGCTTAACCAACTGAGCCACCCGGGCGCCCATCATCAATGCTGTTTTATAACCATTATTGAGCATTAATTATCTAAACACACTGTGTGCTTTTAAATAAGTGTGTATTGTTCATTGAGCACCACGATGAATACCATGGATACATGGATACACAGGATTTGTTATGTCATATTTGTTTTTTTGTTTTATGTGCAATATAGAAAGAAGTCTATACGGTTGTGTTTTATGATATTTTAGTAAGGACCAATTGTATCCTTAAGGAAGTATTCAATTGGATTTATTAACTTCATGATTTTATTCATTTAACAAATGTTTATTGAGCACTGACTTTATGCCAAGCACAGCAATAGATGCTGGTTAGTTAAGAAAGCAAGATTTGATCTTGTTCATTGAAATACAGGGAGAAACAGGAGTGCTAATAGTCATGATCATCTGTGAGAAGTGCTACTATGGAATTCCATACAAAGCTGTATGAGAAAAATTTAGGAGAGCAGTTCTCCCTTTGAAGATAAAGGACTGATACTAAGTCTATGTGTGTGTGTACCTATGTGTATATCTGACACTTTTAAGCTAATAAGCAGTAATAGGAAAATCTGTACCTTCATCTGTAGTGTTAAGGGTAATTCCTCTTAACAGGGATATTGAGATTAAATGGACATGTAATAGTGACTCCCTCAGAGACTGACTTAAGGGATGTTCTATAATATTAGTAGATAAAAGCAGCAATAGAAACTGCATTTTTCCCTGTTAGGATTATAGTTAACTATAACCGTTAAATCTAAGGAAGATATAAAACCCTGTATTTAACCATCATAATCTTTTATTTATAGGAATTGTCAGAAAATTGCAGAATACCTCTCTGCTAATGTTGTATCTTTAGAGGATCTCAAAAATGCTATTGACTCAAAGGAATTATGGAGGGGAAAGATTCAGATATGGGAAAGAAAGGTAAGTGGATTTCTCAGTTATCACAGTTTGCAAAGCAGGCCTTTCAGCTTTATTTACAGCACAGATAATTTAAATGAACTTGAATGAAAATGTACCTTATAAAGATGTTCTAGAATAGCACTATCTAAGAATTTTCTGCGATAATAGAAATGTTCCACCCGTGCTAATACAGTAGCCACTGGCCTTATATTGCTACTGAGCACTTTATGTGTGATTACTTATGTGATTATTTCAACCAAAAAATAGAATTTTAAACTTTATTTTAATTATATAGTCACCGTGGTTATCTTTTGGACACTGCAGCTCTAGAATCTAACAGTCTTTTAAAAATATAGAATTTGGGGCGCCTGGGTGGCTCAGTCGTTAAGCGTCTGCCTTCGGCTCGGGTCATGATCCCAGGATCTTGGGATCGAGCCCCGCATAGGGCTCCCTGCTCGGCGGGAAGCCTGCTTCTTCCTCTCCCACTCCCCCTGCTTGTGTTCCCTCTCTTGCTGTGTGTCTCTCTGTCAAATAAATAAATAAAATCTTTAAAAAAAAATAAAAATAAAAATAAAAATAAAAATATAGAATTTAACATTAGTTGAGTTCATGTTGTTTATCCAAGACGCCTATTTCATTACATGTGTAAACTACTGGAAAGCTGCTTAGAACATCTTAACTATAATACCATTTTATTTTTTTTTTAAGATTTATTTATTTATTTTTAGGGAGAGAGTGGGAGAAGGGGGCGGGACAGAGGGAGAAGGAGAGAAATCTCAAGCAGACTCCTCACTGAGGGCAGAGCCCAATACTGGGCTCAGTCTTACAACCCTGAGATCATGACCTGAGCCAAAATCAAGAGTCAGACGCTTAACTGTCTGAGCCACCCAGGTATAATACTACTTTAAATGATCACTGCTCTCTACTAATCAGCTCTGATTTTGAACAATTTTTTTTAACCTCACAAGATCCCAGATTTTTCAACTACAAGATGAAAATATTGGATTAGTTCAACTTCTCTGATCTTAAATTTCTATGAGACTCCAATTCTATTTTGGCATCTTTTATGATGAATGAATATGTTGAGTGGCTTTTATAAGTTGTGTGCATGTTAAAGTAAGTATCTAGTATTTTATATATTTTTGAATATAGGTAAAACTAAAACAATAAAGTTTCTTGGAACGCCTGGCTGGCTCAGTTGGTTAAGCATCTGCCTTCAGTTCAGGTCATGATCCTGGGGTCCTGGGATCGAGTCCTGCATCGGGCTTCTTGCTCAGTGGGGAGCCTGCCTCTCCCTCTGTCTGCCGCTCCCCTGCTTGTGCTCTCCCTCTCTCTATATCTCTGACAAATAAATACATAAAATCTTAAAAATACCAAAAAACAATAAAGTTTCTTAATGTTTGTTCGGGGTGGCATGGGAGCATGAGTTGGGTCTTATATTTCTATAAAGATTTATTGCACTAATTACTAGATTTTTTTTCCTTTTCAATTCACCCTTAACTATGGCTTAATAAAACTTCTAATAAGGGGGCACCTGGGTGGCTCAGTTGGTTGAGCAACTGCCTTCGGCTCAGGTTATGATCCTAGAGTCCCTGGATCGAGTCCCCATCGGGCTCCCTGCTTGGCGGGGAGTCTGTTTCTCCCTCTGACCCTCCCTCCTCTCTCTCATTCTCTCTCTCTCTCAAATAAATAAATAAAATCTTAAAAAAAAAAAAACTTCTAATAAGACAATAGGAATTAATGTGATTGGGTCCTTCTTGCTGATTTACATGTTGCCTCATCCTTACTTTGGGAAAGTTCAATCTGCAGGTAAACCTTCTCTGCAAGTGGTTTTAATGTAAACAAACCACAGAGCCAGCTTGAAGCCTGTAGGATAGAATTAGCTAGGAGAATTGTTTTTGTACACATTTTTTGAAACTGCACGTTTGCATACACACAAATAATGGAGAGTTCTTTTCATGTGATTCTTTTATGAATAGGAAATTAAATGTTCATATCTCCACAAGATGAATTTAAAACTTGAAATCACTTGTTTTGGTGGAGAATAGCTTTTAGCATAGAGGCATTATAGTGATTAAAGACATAGATTTTGGAGTTAAATTGTCCGTATTCAAATCCCTACTCTATTTCTTGCTAGTTTTGTGTGACACATTGGGTAATAGTTAGCCTTTTGGTGCCACAGTTATCTTCACCTGTAAGATAGGGGTCATAATAGCTCCTATCTCATAGATTTTTATGAGGGTGAAATTACGTAAAGCACAAAGTAACCACTCATTAAATGTTAGTATCATTGTTTTGTTTTTTTTTTTTTAAAGATTTTATTTATTTATTTATTTGAGAGAGAGAGAATGAGAGAGAGCACATGAGAGGGGTGAGGGTCGGAGGGAGAAGCAGACTCCCTGCAGAGCAGGGAGCCCGATGCGGGACTCGATCCAGGGACTCCAGGATCATGACCTGAGCCGAAGGCAGTCGCTTAACCAACTGAGCCACCCAGGCGCCCTGTTAGTATCATTGTTACCATTACTATTAAGACCCCTACTATTACTGCTTCTACAGGAATTGATCTTTTCATCAACAGTTTATTTTGAAAGCAAACTATGTGTGAGGCTCTGTCCTAAGAATTTGTTTAAATAAGACAGACACGCTCTGTTTTTGCAGAACTTGCAGACTGATAGGAAGCCACATATTGAACAACTATATGTAAAGGAAATTGTTTGGCTCTGTGGTTGCACAGAATGGGCTTAATACATTCTTGTGGGCTGTTATAGGGCCAAAGAGAGCTTTTCATGAAAAGATCCATATGTAAGTTAAAACAGGAAGGATGTATACACAAATGGAAGAACCACATTTTGAGTTGAGGAATCAAAAATATATTTCCATGTGGTTTTCTTCTCAACTTTTACATTGCAATAAGATGTATTGGTCTTTGTAAGTTTATTCATGGTATTTCTAACTGTGTTCTTTTGGTTTCTTTTCAGTTTGGATTTGAAATTAGTTTTCCTGAATTTTGTTTAAAGGGAGTCACACCTAAGAATTTTGGTACATCTAATTTAAATCCTTGCATTCTTGCCAAAAGGGTAATACCATCAAAGGATAAGAACATTTTACCGAAGGTAATCTATGTTTAATTCATTTTGCAATCATTCATTCATGCATATTTTTGTTCTCATAAGATATGTTTGAATCTTAAAATTAACTTTTCTAATATATGTGCTTAAATGTGCTCACTGGCATAATTTTTATTATAATTATAATTAAGCGCTTAAATTATACTGTGTTACCAGCACTGAATGTTGAGAAAACTATCATTATTTTGTTTTTAAAATGGAATGATCCTAACTTTAGATCAGTATAGGCCTGAAACTTCCTTTGGTGAGGACTTTGCTATGGGACCTTTCTGAGACTCGGTTTGGAGGGAATATGATACACTGGAAAGAGAACAGGCTTTGATGTTAGGTAGACCTGGGTTTGAAACCTGGCTCTGTCACCTATAAGGTGTTGTAACCTGGGTAGATTGATTAACTCATTCGTGAAATGAAGACAGTAACACACTTACCTTACAAAGTTATTACGAAGGTTAAATGAGGAAAGGGATTACACTAACTGACATTTGCTTCATTCACGGTTTAAGAAGTATTGGTTTGTGTCCCATATCTCCATAGGGAGAAAGAGAGAGAGCACAAGCAGGGGGAAGAGCGGCGGGCAGAGGGAGAAGCAGGCTCCCGATAAGCAGGGAGCCCGATGTGGGACTCAATCCCAGGACCCCGGGATCATAACCTGAGCCGAAGGCAGTCACTTAACCGACTGAGCCACCCAGGCGCCCCAATATATTCTTTTCTAAAGATTATAAGATTGATGACTTCAGTGTCTCTTCTTTCATAAGACACCATTCAAGTATGGATAATATATTTAAGTTTTGCTGTTATGGACGGGAATCTTAGGGTACAATCTATCTCTCTCTCTCGTGTGTGTATTTATGTGTACATATACACATAATTAAAGATGGTGAAATTACTCAGCTTTCTGCAAAGTTTAAAACTTTGGGTAGTCTCCTCAAAATGTGTTTGCTTTTCTTTACCCTTCTTGTGAAGTATTGTAGCTTCAACTTCTAAAATATCTGTCCTCCTTCACTAGCTCACTGGTAGCTTAGTTTTAGACTCTGCCCAAAGAAACACTGCAATTTTATTTCTCTGAGTGGAGCTCTCTTTGTTAATTAGGACTCTTGGCTTCACTAGCTCTCTTAACTTCTTCAGCATTTCTTTCAAGGATTTTTTTTTTTTTTTTTAATCTCAGCACACCACTCAATCTAAGTTCATTCTGGAGAATCTTCTCTTTCTATCTCTCAGCCTTGCAAACGCTCTAAGTTTGTTTCTTCAATATCCTAGCTTCTTGGGTCACCTGTCTTGCTGAAAATAAATAGGAAAAGTTGAGAACTCTTGTCTTCCTTTGCTTGCCTCTTTCCAGACTCATTTTCCCTCTGTTAAAACTCTTCAGTTACTAAGAAATCTCTATGTCTGTCTCTACTCTGAAAGGTAGAATTAAAATGGAAGAAATTCTTGTCTGCTATAGAGGATTTAATATTTGGCTTGCATAATGTGTAAACACCTGCTTTTAAAGATCGATTTTAAAGTTTTAAACTCTGATCACTAATTTGTTCACTTTTATTTTATTTGTAGAATTTAAAGTATTACATAATCTTATTTCTTTCATAGGTTTTCCATTATTATGGCCCTGCTTTAGAATTTGTGCAGATGATAAAATTATCAGATCTACCCTCCTGCTATATGTCGGACATTGAATTTGAGTTGTATCCTTTTATTTACATGTTCATTTTAGATTACATTTTCTGTGTCAGGTAGAATGTTTCCTCCACATTTAGATATTTGACCATGCTGGGGTTTTTTCTTTAATAATATTCAGTATATTTTTCATTGCCATGGCTTTAAGAGAAGCTCTACAACTTTCAAAAGGAAAAAAATCTTCCTTCAAGTACTATATGCTCCTAGAATAGGCAGAAGACTTTCTGGTATTGCTACTCATTGCTAATGGGGTAGGGAGGATGGAGAAATGTCAGGAATATGTGGAGAAAAACTGAGTAATTTATATACTCCTGAAATGTGCAGATGTTTCTGTTGCCATCAGCAGGCTGGATATATAAGCACCAGTCCACTGTATCTTTTTATATACTTAAGTAAATACAAATGCTGTCTCATGTATCTGCAAATATTCGACATATTTTAGACTGTCTTTTAAGAAAAGGATTTTTAGAAATACACCTAAGAACAGAACATTTTATATAAAAAGAAATTGTTGCCTGGATTTGGAACTCTAGCATGGTGTTCTTAAATTTTTGTGTAGAAACTATAGTTTTTACAAATCTCTTTTTCTGGTGGTTTATAGGGATGCTCTTCATAGAAGCACTTTTTTCTTGGTATATTTTCAGCATTAGAAAAATTCTTTTCCTTAAGGGGAGGAGCAATTGTGAATTCCTACAGTTAAAATTTTTAATAAATTAATCTAAGCACCTTGTGAATTAGAGGACCAAACTTGTTTTAGGGAGTAGTATTGTTTCACGGTTACCATTCTATCATTTCTTTAACTCCTTAGTGCAGAGGGTTGACAAAAAACAATACCAAACAGAATTCCATGTTGTTGTTGGAGCAGATTTCTTCTTTGCGTGGCGAGGTATAGGTTTCTTGTTTTGTTTTTAACTTAACATTTAAGGATGGGTGAGAAAAGGGAATATAGTTTGTTAATCTGTTTTTGCATAATAATTTTGCTTCTTTAATATAACAAAGGATTTTGGTCCTAATTGATATTAAGATACTTTGAACTTCCCATAATAACACCAAAGTACTCTGCAGACATGAAATGATACTAAGTTTTTGGAAGAGATTTTCAAAAATAAGCTTCATGACTGGTAATTTTGTTAGTTTTAAAATTTGAAAACACGTTAGATTATTGTTAATCTACTCCTTCAACATCTGATTTCAGTTATATGAGAAGATATTCGTACGCTTGCATTATCTTTTTCATGGTAGGACAGATGGGTGGAAATGAGAAAAACTTCTAAAGCCTCACAGTATTATCAATAAGTTTTCAGTTTTTCTTTTTTTTTTTTTAAGATTTTATTTATTTATTTGTCAGAGAGAGAGAGCACAAGCAGGGGGAGTGGCAGGTAGAGGGAGAAGCAGACTCCCCACTGAGCAAGGAGCCCAATGTGGGGCTCTGTCCAAGGATCCTGGGATCATGACCTGAGCCGAAGGCCGACACTTAACTGACTGAGCCACCCAGGCATCCCTCAGTTTTTCTTTCTTAATTCTGGTGATGTTTATGATATTTGTGGCTATTTCAATAGTTTTATATATATATACATATATATATGTATATGTATATATTTAAGTCATCTATTTAAAGTCAAGTATAGTTTTTAATGGGAAAAACTAAAAGTTTGCTTTTCTTTCTGGTTATTTACTGTGTTTCTATGAAAACAATTTTTAATGCACAGAATACTCATTGGCAATATTTAACATTATTTTACTATTTTAACAACAAATAAACTATTTCAAACAATTCTGTAGGGAGGAAAATTATTATTAAAATTATAGTTTCCCCATGGCACTATAGTCAAATACTGGTTATAATTCCCTTAGAAAATTGATACAGTAATGGAAATAATGATTTTGGCCTTAAGATGCTTGACTATAGATAATTTAAAATTTTGACTTTCATGGTTAAGCGTCTGAATCTTGATTTTGGCTCAGGTCATGATCTCAGGGTGGCATAGTCAAGCCATGTTGGGCTCCACTCTGGGTCATGGAGCCTGCTTAAGATTTTCTTCCCCTCTCCCTCTGCCCTCCCCCCGCCCCACCCCTTGCATGTTCTCTCTCTGTGTGTCTCAAATAAATAAATCTTAAAATTTTGACTTTCAGCCTCTTTTTCCATAAAATTAAGTTTTTTAATAGTGTACTTGTGTTTATTTGATGAAGTAGCCTTTGAAGGAACAGCCTGAAGTATAATATTAGCCTGTGTTTTCATCCTCTAAAGAATACCTAATGTGAAATTTAAAACACTTATCTTTTCTTATTTATCCAACATGTATCTTATTATTTGCTAGACACTGTTTTAGGTATTAGGGATCCAGTGATGGATTAGAGAGATGAACACTATCCTCATGGAACTTATATTTTGGTGGGAAAAAGAGAAAATAATAAGGAATATGAAGAGGGGAGCCTGGGTGGCTCAGTCAGTTAGGCAGCTGACTCTTGGTTTTAGCTCAGGTCCTGATCTCAGGGTCGTGAGATCCAGCCCCACGTGGGGGTCTGCACTGAGTGTGGAACCTGCTTAAGATTCTCTCTCCCTCTCCCCCATTCCTCACACTCCCTCTGTCCCCCTCCAACAAAAGGAACTATGAAGAAAACAAGCAGACTGCAATAGAGTAATAAGGTGAACTTACTTTAATCGAATTAATAAGATCATATATCTTTATAAAAATATGCACATAGAAATCTTGCAAAGTTGTATAGTAAAAAGAAAAAGCAGAAAAAGGAAAGAAAAAAAAGCACAAAGAATTAAAAAAAAAAATCTGTTCCTGCTTTAACCCAAGTAACTAAATAGTTCTCTGTTTAACCTTATCTAGTTCACCTAATTTTGGGGAGCCTCTTCATTCTAGGAAATGAGAATATCATTTATCATTAACCATTTCACCTGTGTTTTCAAATAGGGGAGGGGAGGAGTATGGTAGAATAGAAAGTCTCAAGTAAGAGTGTATATACTTTAGAAAACTTAGATTTAAGTCCTAGTTCTACCACTTACTGGCTTATAGCTTTTTAAATTGTAAACTGTAAGTAATAATCCCTGTTTTACCTGTTGCGAAAGTTGCAATGAAAACCAATTGGAATATATTTTACAAGCTGTGAAGTATGCTATAAAAGATGGTTGGTAACTAATTTTAATGTCTTTGAAGTTTATCTGGCCTGAATGATAGACATGCATATGTGAAATATTTTCCTGAAAGATATAAAGCTCCAAATATCCTCTAGATATTTTGAAGATAAAATGAAATTTTTAGGAATTGCTTTTATAGGTAATTTTTCAAGTCAAAATCAGATACATACCTGTAATTTGTTTAATACAGGTATAAAATAATCCTTAATGCATCTCGTTATTGAAGACAGGCAACACTAATATTAGAAGCAAACTAAATGATATTTATATCGTATTTTCAGTTGTTTTGTTTTAAATTTGGTATATTAGATTGTCATTTTTATTGCTTCTTGGACAACGACTATAAAACATTAGAGTACTCTTGGGGTGCCTGGGTGGCTTATTGGTTGAGCATCCGACTCTTGATTTTGGCTCAGGTCATGATCTCAGGGTCATGAGATCGAGTCCCGCATTGGTTGGGTTCTGTGCTCAGCACAGAGTCTGCTTGGGATTCTCTTTTTCCCTTTTCCTCTGCATCCTACCCCTGTTCATGTGCTCTTTCCCTCTCTCTCTCTCTCTCTCTAAAATAAATAAATAAAATCTTTAAAAAATACTAGAGTATTCTTTATCAGTAAGGGACAAATAAATGATGGAATTTTTTATAGATGTTCCTACTTTAATGCAGCAAAAGGGATGATTTTTGGAAACATAATTTAGCTAACATATCTCTGAATGTGAAGCACTGTATTTTCCTTTTATACTAGGTCATAATTAGTTTTTTACATTTTTGAAAAAAGTAGTTTTGATTTGCATGCTCATCCTTTGAAATAATTCTAATGCTTTATAACTTGGTTTTCATTTATTTTTTCAGCAGTTTTGTGTGAGGGGCTGGGGCAGAGACTGCCTGCTGTGTGCCCGGGGCTTGTTTCAGATGCTGGAGAGAATAAAATGGACAAGGTCCCTCCTTAGGAAGCTTTCATAGTACTTAAATTTTAGTGATTTATATGATCTTAAGTCAACTTCTGACTTTAAAAAAACAAATTTGATCAGGCCCAGAATAAAAATAAAAACCTTTTATAGTGAAGCTTATTTTATTAGATTAGTAAAAAATAAGAAGATTGTTAAGGAATCATGATATCTACTAATTTTATGACCAGGAAATATTTTTTATTTTGTTTTATTTATTTTTAAAAAAAATTTTTGAGAGAGAGCAGCAGGGGTGGGGGCTGGTAGTAGTAGGAGGGGCGGAGGGAGAGGGAGCTAGAGATTCTTAAGCAGGCTCTACACCCAGCATGGAGCCTGATACAGGGCTCGATCACACAATCCTAAGATCATGACCTGAGCTAAAATCAAGAGTCGGATACTTAACCAAACAAGCCACCCAAGCACCCCAGGAAATATTTTTTTTAAAAGATTTTATTTATTTATTTGATAGAGAGAGACATAGCGAGGAAGGGAACACAAGCAGGGGGAATGGGAGAGGGAGAAGCAGGCTTCCCGCGGAGCAGGGAGCCCGATGTGGGGCTCTATCCCAGGACCTTGGGATCATGATCTGAGCCGAAGGCAGACGCTTAATGACTGAGCCACCCAGGCGCCCCCCAGGAAATTTTTTTTTTTTTTTTTTTAAAGATTTTATTTATTTATTTGAGAGAGAGAACACATGAGAGGGGGGAGGGTCGGAGGGAGAAGCAGACCCCCTGCAGAGCAGGGAGCCCGATGCGGGACTCGATCCAGGGACTCCAGGATCATGACCTGAGCCGAAGGCAGTCGCTTAACCAACTGAGCCACCCAGGCGCCCCAGGAAATATTTTTTTAAGAAGAGAGTTTGCAAGGTTAGAAATGTGATTCCCTTAGTGCCTGCTTGTTCAGGTGGTGCCTACTGAAAAGAATGAACCAAAGTTTTGAAATGGTATTTGGTTTTTAAATTCTGGAGATAGTATGATAACCTAGAAGCACCATCCTCAAGTCTTAGAGTGTATCTAATGATTAGTGCATGAGTGAGAACGAGTTATCAGAATCCAAGTTTGTTTTGAACACAATATAAACAATTGACATAAATGTATTTTGTAGGAAATTGTAGTTTATGGGATTTAGAAATGTTTGTTTTCGTATTTGTAGCAAATGTTTATTCAAGAATAAGTTGTCTCAAACATTTGGCTACTTCTTTGCCTGGGTAGGACATACTTATAATATCAGGCTTTAAGTTGTGCATTGAACTGCATTTAGCATCTCTAATTTGTTAAGCTTTAACTATAATAATTACATAATTAAGTTATAACTGGGCCCTGATCTAGCATACTCACAGCTTTGTCTATCCTTTGGGCAAAATACTTTTGTTATGAATTTTGTGCTACATAGTCTTATTTATGCAAGTATGCAGAACTAGGATTTAGTGTTTCAAAGTTAAATATAGATCTTTTTATATTTAATGATTATTTTCTATTGCTAATATTTTTTTATTTTTAGTGTCTAATAATTATGTGAAATACATTTGTCTTAGAATTTAAAAAAGGCGTGGCTGTAATAACAAAAATAAACATTTAATTTTCCCTTTTTTTTTGTTCCTAATATACTTATTTGTATATCTAAGAATACATAAGATAATAAATATCAGTAAAACTAATACATTAAAGTATTGACTTAATATCATATATGTCATGAGACTCATCCATCTACAAGTGACAATTAAAAGTGATTTTTCTGTTCCGTTGATCTGTGTGTCTGTTTTTGTGCCAGTACCATACTGTCTTGATGATGACAGCTTTGTAATAGAGCTTGAAGTCTGGAATTGTGATGCCGCCAGCTTTGCTTTTCTTTTTCAACATTCCTCTGGCTATTTGGGGTCTTTTCTGGTTCCATACAAGTTTTAGGATTATTTGTTCCATTTCTTTGAAAAAAGTTGATGGTATTTGATTAACATAACATAATAAAATAAAATTTTAAAAGAAGTCATTTTTCATTAGATTTGAGATCTATAAGATATCTTACTTAAATTTCCCCAGAATTAAAAAAAAATGTTATTTATTGGGATTTGCTGGTTGTTGTAGCTTATATTTCTAAAATAACAAGCAAAGTGTAGCTTTCGGAGTGCAGTTTGTTTTATTCAGTACCTAATCAAATTGAGATTTTGCCTAAATATCATATGCTGGCTTTGGGAAAACAAGTATTTAATAAAAATCTGTGTGCCCAGCCCTGGGAAGGCAAAGATGAATAAGCTGAGTTTTCTCACAAATCAGTCAGAAGCTGCTGTATGTTTTCTGGCATATGATTCATGGTTTCTTTGCAGTTTATACCTTATTAGGATTAAATCTCTGATTTCTAGGAACAGAGTTTTGAAATTACCTACAGATGTATTATAATTTTGAAACCAGAACAATAATCCATCCAGACAAAAGGTTATAAAATTATGGCTAAGTATGACAAAATCTTTTGATGATGGCGTTCCCAGCCTCTCACTCGTTTGCAGATATACAAAGAAATGATACCACAACCTGAACTTGAAGCAAATATTGTGAATAACAAGGTTTTCAGAGATCTGTAACTTACTGGAAAAGAGAGCCCATGTTTGACTACCTTTGTCTGGTTTTTTACTTTTTTTTCTGACAGTTTGGGCATTGTTTTTGTTTTTCCAGTGGACTTGTGAGAGAGCATTACAAAGTACCTATTAGATAGGTGAAATTCGAGTGGAAAATTGTCAGGTGACACTATTTAAGAATTAATCTCAGTGTGCAGTCACTAAAAATATGTTCTGTTTTATCCAGGTCGGTGCTCTCTTTGTATTGCCATGTGCTATTAGTAACACACTCATTCCACCTCCCAGCCAGCTCAGTTCAAGAAAATGGAGAGAATACATAGCTAAAAAGCCTAAGACAATCAGTGGTAAGTAGTAAATCGTTGTTTTATGAAATGGAGATAACATGCTTGATGAGAAAATAATATTTATTACTACTGATTAAAACGAACCCACATCCTTTTAAGATTTTTTATTATCTCTTAGTAACCTACTGTTAGTAACAACAAAGTGTATGCTACCTTATTCAAAAAAATATCAGTGATCTAAAGGCCGAAGTTAGATTAAGTAGATAGCTAGTTATACTGAACATGGGTTTCTTAGAGACATTTCAAGAATGAAATTTATGAAAATAAAGTGGTGAGGGTGCCTGGGTGGCTCAGTCAGTTAAGCGTCTGCCTTCGGCTCAGGTCATGATCCCAGGGTCCTGGGATCGAGGCCCAGGTCAGGCTCCTTCTGCCCCTCCCCCTGCTCATGCACAATCTTTCTCTCTTGCTCAGTCTCTCAGATAAATAAATAAAATCTTTTTTTAAAGAAAAAGAAAAAGTGGTTATTTTATTATATGGTAGGTACATAAGAAAACAAACTGGTGATTAAGTTTTCTAAAGAAATTAGAAGTTAACAATTATATGTTATGCAGTGTTCTGCGTACTTTAGAAATATTGGCTCCTTTAATTCTTATAATAGCCCTATAAACTTATTTTTATATCCATTTAACAGACTAGGAAATTGGGGCTTGAAGAAGTTACAGAGCTGTTAATTGGCAGAATCTAATAGTTAATAGCTCTGTAACTTCTCCAAGGATTTGAACCCAGGCTCTGTGCTCTTAACTACTGCACTGTATTGCATCTAGTAGTTTATTACATTCAAAATGTCACTGTCAAAATGAAATCTCAATTTCTGTTGTAAAATCAGATCATTTATATCCAAACTTTAGTATTTTATTAGGTAATTACAGCTCAAAAATTTTAGTTACTTGCCCGAAGTCATATAGCTAAAGAATGTTTCTTCATACTTTGCTTATATATGTTTTTTTTTTATTGGACAATAATTTGTTTAAATTAGTTTTGAGCTTGTAGTTAGTTTTCGAGACCCATGATATGATGGGACTAAGAATTGGAATTTGAACATGCCCACCTGGATTGTTCTAGAAGACATCTCTAGCAATACTCCAGAGCCATATAATCCTGAGGAATATGAATTTAAAATCAGCAACTTACACAGTATTATATAGGTGAGATACTGAAATCCATTTTAGCAAATGTTGAATTTGAAAAGGAGATGATAACTATATGGAAATTTAAATTTAAGAGTTTGAGATTAGATCTATTATCCCCAGAGAGTGGTCAGGGCTAGAGATTTAGATTTTACCAGCTGTTTGATCTATTTTATAACAAACCAGGCTAAGACTAAGTGGCTTCAAAGAGCAAATGCTTTTATTTGCTCACAGTTTTGCAGTTTGACCTAGGTTCAGCTGGGCAGTTCTCCCATTCTCACCCGTGGTCATGGATGTGGCTGCACTGAGCTTGTGGGTTGTTCAGAAGTTGGGCTCAGCTTGGGATGCAGGGACAGCTATCTTTCTTTCCCCATGTAGTCTCAGAGACTTTTCTCTTGCCCCATGGTTTCTTCATGTGATCTCTAGCAGGTTAGCTGGAATTTTTACATGGTGGCTTAAGACTCCAAAACGTACAAAAGTCAAAGCTGCCAGGACTTCTAAGGCTTAATCCCAGAACTGGCCCAGCATCACTTCTGCTGTATTCTTTTATTTAAAGCTACTCAGAAGAGTGGCCCAGATTCAAAGGGGAGGTGATTAGACAAGGGTGTGAATACTGAGAAGCCACCAGTGTAGAAAGCCTCCCAGTGACTGTGTATAGGTAATAGTTGAAGCCTTAGGAGTAGTTGGACAAAACCGTATAGACAGCATGACTAGAGAAGAGAGCCAAGGCTAGGATCTTCAGAAATACCTGAATTTAAGGTAAAGGTGGAAGAAAAGCTAGGAAATGATTTAATAAATAGTGGTTGGAAGACCCTAGAGAGCTATAATCATTAACATCAACATCAAAGTATCATTTATTGCATGACACACTGTGGGAAATAAAGGGGAGTCAAACTGGGTCCTTACACTTGAGGAAGTAGTTGCACGGTCTTTTTCTTTGTGGAATTTGTAGTCAAGTGATGAAAGCACTTTGAAAAATCATTATAAATCTGTTTAGTCGACACTGCGAAGGTGAAGTAGAGGATACTTCCAGAGTGTTTGGCCTGGCATAGTCGCAAGAATTCAGAGCAGCTTCCTGGGGGAACAGATGTTGTTCATGTGGTTAGTTGCACTGTACTAGTACATAAAGAAGTGCAGCTCTGGCCCTTCTCAACTCCTCCCAGGGAGCAGATGTAGCTGTGGGGGTTTGGGCACCTGCTAAAACAAAATCAGAAATAGGTGTGCTAGGTGGCAGTAGAGGCAATTTCACTTATTTTACATGAAATCATAGGATAATATTTATCCATTTCTCAATATTACACATGTTTAAGGCTTAGTAATATGAATTGCATATTAATATCTCCTAACTAAACCTGAGTATATTCTGGACAGCACATTATTTATTTTTTCTTTGTAACTTTTTCTAAGGTAATTTACTGATTTAGAATTTATTCTTAAATAGGTTTTTTTTTTTTCATGAGTTTTATTGCAACTTTAAGAAAATACCTTAGTATGTGGCTTGATTTGATTTCCTTAAATTATCACCTCTTGAAATTTGGAGATTAATATTGCTAACTTCTGAATAATAAGACATATATCACATGACATTCTTCAAAGGCAGGTTGTTGATTACTGATCAGGCTGTATCATTAAGTGCTGATGAAGCTGACACTTTACAGTATTTTTTTTTTATCTTAGAAGTAGAAACAATCAAATTGGACAGTTGATTATTAAGTTCTCTTCTACCCATAGCCCTTTCTGTAGGGGAAATTATTTATCTCATCGACAGAGCTCCTTTTGTAAAAGAGGAGCCAAGTTTTAGCTAGGATAAAGTTTTCACAGCTCTTACTTAGGAAGCACTTACTTAGTACCACTATCCATAGCCTCTCTCACTATTCCAAATAAGATACCAACTGTGCGATCAGCCTCTTAAGTCAACATTCTGTTCCCATGCCTTACTGCATTATGTCCAGCTGTGCTCTGTTGTTGGCCCTGCATGTCCCGTCCTCCAAGCTAAACTTTTATACTGTTTCCTTAAGCTGTTCTCTGATTTTCATCCTTTATGACCTTGTTCATTCAGTCAGTCAGTCAGTCAGTCAGTCAGTCAGTCAGTCATACCTTTCATTCATTTTTTTTTTTTTTTTTTGAGATTGGTAGATATTGTGGATCAGGCATGGTACAATATCTGGAGATTAGTAATGAGCAAGATAGACCTGGCTCCTCCTTTCCTGGAATTTGACCCGTAATAGGAAATAGATATTGAGAAGTCATTATTAAGTCTTAATTATAACATTGTATTCAGTAGCAACCGACTATAAATCCACAAGAGATAGTATCTTGAAAAAGGTTAGATGTGGAAAGGCTATCAACAACAATGTGGGGGGGGGTGTGTAAGCACTTGTACATATTTATTTATATTATCAAGCATCTACAATATAGTAGGCCCCGTTACATGTGCTAGACTGGCAGTAAATAGAACACAGTCCATGTCCTCGGGAAGCTTACATAATAGTGGAGGGAATGGGTTTAGATTTTACCTCAGAAACCCGTATGATTAGGTCTCTCAGTTTTGATGGGCCTTTACTCCAGGCATTTTCTCATTCAGGACCTAATTTGCCATCCCGTTTAAAATTGCAAATAGACTCTTCTCCTGACATTTTATCCATTTCCCCAGCTTTATTTTTTCTCTTTAGTACTTATCACTATCTAATATACTAAGTGTGTGTCTTTTTCTCTCACTCGAAGGGACAAGAGACAAGATGGAATTTTTTACTTTTATTCATTTTATTTTCAGTGCCTGGAACAGTACCAGTTACTTATTAGGTACTCAAAAATAGTTGTTAAGTAATATGTGAAATATATATTTCCAGGTAGTAATAACTGTTGTCTGGAAAAGTAGAAAGATTTTAAATGGATTCCATCGTGCAATGTGAATAAAAATTTGTGCCCCAGTTTTTATCAGTTCCTTAAGTTTAACAAATCATCTCTGATGAAATAAAATACATACATAGTTTGAGCCATATGGTATTGCTTATTTGTATATCAAAAATTGTTAAGTATCAGCAGTTTCATATGGTTTGACCTAAAATAGAAAACCAGTGTTGCATTTGAATTATGCTTAAATTAAGTGTAGTCAAAGAATGATTTTTAACAGTGATTTTCAGTGAAATACCCAGAAAGTATTATGATACTAGGAGAAATGCAAAAGAACTATGTGAACAAATGCAACTGAGCTAAACCCAATTACTCTGAAGAAAGCCTTCTATATTTAACACTTGTACTGAAAAGCCAGTTGTATAATGAAAAGTGCTGGCTTACCATATGTTCTCAGAGAAGTTTTACAGAATTGTCAAAAAACTGGATGTTGATCATTGCCTCACTGTACATTACAAATGAATAAGCTAAAGTATAGAGAAATCAACAACCTTCTCTAATATCATAAGGTGCAGTCAGAATTTTCACCCAAGTCTGACTGCATCTACAAACCATCCATGTTAATTTTACAATCTTGGGTCCTATTGTTGTCTCATTTTTTTTAATTGGAATTCTTTTGAAAGGAAATATTTTAAAGGCACTCTTGAAAAAAGTTACTGTTTTGTTGATTGACAAGTCTTCTAATAAAAATATTTTTAAAGGGACTAGATTAATAAGAGCTAATGAAATGTTTTGAATTGATGAAGCATGTGCCTTTATTCTTTTTTTTTAAATTTTATTATGTATGCTAATCACCGTACGTTACATCATTAGTTTTTGATGTAGTGTTCCATGATTCATTGTTTGCATATAACACCTAGTGCTCCATTCAGTACGTGCCCTCTTTAATACCCATCACCAGGCTAACCCATCCCCCCCACCTCCCTCCCCTCTGAAACCCTCAGTTTGTTTCTGAGTCCATAGTCTTTCATGGTTCGTCTCCCCCTCCAATTCCCCCCCTTCATTTTTCCCTCCATACTATCTTCTTCTTTTTTTTTTTTTAAACATATAATGTATTATTTGTTTCAGAGGTACAGGTCTGTGATTCAACAGTCTTACACAATTCACAGTGCTCACCATAGCACATACCCTCCCCAATATCTATCACCCAGCCACCCCGTGCCTCCCACCCCCCACGACTCCAGCAACCCTCAGTTTGTTTCCTGAGATTAAGAATTCCTCATATCGGTAAGAGCATATGATACCTGTCTTTCTCTGATTGACTTATTTCGCTCAGCATAGTACCCTCCAGTTCCATCCATGTCGTTGCAAATGGTAAGATTTCATTTCTTTTTATGTCTGCTTAATATTCCATTGTATATACATATACCACACCTTCTTTATCCATTCATCTGTTGATGGGCATCTTGGCTCTTTGCACAGTTTGGCTATTGTGAACATTGCTGCTATAAACATTGGGGTGCACGTACCCCTTCGGATCCCTACATTTGTATCTTTGGGGTAAATACCCAGTAGTGCAATTGTTGGGTAGTATGGTAGCTCTATTTCCAACTTTCTGAGGAACCTCCATACAGTTTTCCAGAGTGGCTGCACCACCTTGCATTCCCACCAACAGTGTAGGAGGGTTCCCCTTTCTCCACATCCTCGCCAACATCTGTCATTTCCTGACTTGTTAATTTTAGCCATTCTGACTGGTGTGAGGTGGTATCTCATTGAGGTTTTGATTTGGATTTCCCTGATGCCTAGCGATGTTGAGCACTTTTTCATGTTGTCTGTTGGCCATTTGGATGTCTTCTTTGGAAAAATGTCTCTTCATGTCTTCTGCCCATTTCTTGATTGGATCATTTGTTCTTTGGGTGTTGAGTTTGATAAGTTCTTTATAGATTTTGGATACTAGCCTTTTATCTGATGTGTCATTTGCAAATATCTTCTCCCATTCTGTCGGTTGTCTTTTGGTTTTGTTGACTGTTTCTTTTGCTGGGCAAAAGCTTTTTATCTTGATGAAGTCCCAATAGTTCATTTTTGCCCTTGCTGCCCTTGCCTTTGGCGATGTTTCTAGGAAGAAGTTGCTGCAGCTGAGGTCGAAGAGGTTGCTGCCTGTGTTCTCCTTTAGGATTTTGATGGACTCCTATCTCACATTTCGGTCTTTCAGTCATTTTGAGTCTGTTTTTGTGTGTGGTGTAAGGAAATGGTCCAGTTTCATTCTTCTGCCTCTGGCTATCCAATTTTCCCAACACCGTTTGTTGAAGAGACTGTCTTTTTTCCATTGGACCGTCTTTCCTGCTTTGTCGAAGATTAGTTGACCACAGAGTTGAGGGTCCATTTCTGGGCTCTCTGTTCTGTTCTTTTGATCTATGTGTCTGTTTTTGTACCAGCACCATACTGTCCTGATGATGACAACTTTGTAATAGAGCTTGAAGTCCGGAATTGTGATGCCACCAGCTTTGCTTTTCTTTTTCAACATTCCTCTGGCTATTTGGAGTCTTTTCTGGTTCCATACAAATTTTAGGATTATTGGTTCCATTTCTTTGAAAAAAGTTGGTGGTGTTTTGATAGGGATTGCATTAAATGTGTAGATTGCTCTAGGTAGCATTGACATCTTCACAATATTTGTTCTTCCAATCCATGAGCATGGAACGTTTTTTCCATTTCTTTGTGTTTTTCTTTCATGAGTATTTTATAGTTTTCTGAGTACAGATTCTTTGCCTCTTTGGTTAGATTTATTCCTAGGTATCTTACGGTTTTGGGTGCAGTTGTAGATGGGATTGACTCCTTAATTTCTCTTTCTTCTGTCTTGTTGTTGGTGTATAGGAATGCCACTGATTTCTGTGCATTGATTTTATATCCTGCCACTTTACTGAATTCCTGTATGAGTTCTAGCAGTTTTGGGGTGGAATCTTTTGGGTTTTCCACATAAAGTATCATATCACCTGCAAAGAGTGAGAGTTTGACTTCTTTGCCAGTTCGGATGCCTTTTATTTCTTTTTGTTGTCTGATTGCTGTGGCTAGGACTTCTAGTACTATATTCACCACAGTCAATTTTAGGACATTTTCATGTCTCCAGAGAGCAACTCCAAACCCTTTAGCAGTCCCTCCCCATTCCCATTGCGTGCTCCCCCCCCCCAGCCCTTAGGCAATCACTAATCTATTTCTTTCTGTATAGATTTGTCTGTTCTAGGTATTTCATATAAATTAATCATACAATAAATAAATGTCATCTTTAATGTATGGCTTCTTTCACATATAGCATGTTTTTAAGGTTCATCTTTGTTGTACGACATACCGATACTTCATTCTTTTTATTGCTGAATACAACTCGTCATTTGAATGTATCACTTATTATTTATTCACACATCAGTTGATGGACACTTTAGCTGTTGACCCTTTCAGGCTATTGTAAATAATGCTACCATGAATATTTATGTACATGTTTTTGTGTGAGCATATGTTTAAAATTATTTTGGATATAAACCTGGGAGTGGCATTTCTGAGTCATATGTTAATTATATGTTTAACTTTTTTGAAGAATTGCCAAACAGTAGCTGTACCAGTTTATATTCCCAACAGCAATCTATAAGAGTTCCATTCTCTCTACATCTTTATCAGTACCTGTTATTGTCTGTATTTTTTGTTACATTCATCCAAGGGAGGTGAAGTGGTATCTCTTTGTGGTTTTGATTTACATGATGTTTTTGGCTAATGATGAGGATCTTTACATGTGCTTATTGGCCATTTGTATATATCTTTGGAGGAAAGTCTATTCAGATCCTTTACTCAGTTTTTAATTGAGTTGTCTTTTTATTGCCATAGGAGTTATTTATATATTCTAGATACAAATCCCTTATAAGATACCCTATTTACAAAAATTTCCCTGTGGGGGCGCCTGGGTGGCTCAGTTGGTTAAGCAACTGCCTTCGGCTCAGGTCATGATCCTGGAGTCCCTGGATCGAGTCCTGCATCGGGCTCCCTGCTTGGCGAGGAGCCTGCTTCTCCCTCTAACCCTCCCCCCTCTCATGTACTCTTTCTCTCTCTCACTCTCGCTCTCTCAAATAAATAAATCTTTAAAAAAAAAAATTTCCCTGTGTTCTGTAGGTTGACTTTTTTTTTATTAATTGGTAGTAGTTACTGAATAAATAGTATATGTCAGGCATCAGTCTAAGCACTTTCCCTACAGCATCTCATATTTATTCCTCACAGCAGCCTTGTCATATGGATACTTCTTTTTAAAATTAATAATCTTTATTTTTTTAGAGCATTTTAGGTACTCAGCAACATTGAGCAGAAAGTACAGAGAGTTTCCTTATAGCCCATGTCCTCACACACATATAGCCTCCCTTTACCAACATTCCACCCCAATGGTACATTTGTTAAAATTGATAAGCTTGCATTGACATATCATTATTATCCGAAGCCCATAGTGGGTTGACTTTTCGTTCTCTTGATGGTGTACTTTTAAGCACAAAAGTTCTTAATTTGGGTGAAATTCAGTTTTCTCTTTTTCTTTTGTTCGTTGTGCTTTGTGTCTCTTATTTAACAAACCATTGCCTAATCCCAAGGTCATGAAGATTTATTCCTTTGTTTTATTGTAAGAGCTTTAAAGTTTAACTGTTAAATTTATGTTTTTGATCCATTTTGGATTAATATGTGAGGTAGAGGGGTAGGGGCGCAACTTCATTCTTTTGCATATTGGATGTTCGGTTGCTCCAAGACCATTTGTTGAAAAAACTGTTCCTTCTCCCATCAAATTGTCTTGGTGCCTTTGTTGAAAATCATGTGACTGTAAATGTGAGGGTTCACTTATGGATTCTCAGTTCTATTAATCTGTATGTCTGTTGTTATACCAGTGCCTCAGTGTCTTGATTACAGTAGCTTTATAGTGAGTTTTCAAACAGGCAAGTATGGATCCTCTAAGCTCCTTCACTCTCACCACACACTGAAATTCTTCTCATTTCCCTCTCATACAGTAATTTTAAATTAATATTAGTTGTTTTAATTATTTTGATTATGTAATCGCTCTTCACAGTTGAGCCATGTAATGTATCTTATTTTCCTTTCCTCTACAGTATTCTGTTTTAGCTAGAGTCCGTGAATCTTTTTTTATATCCAGCCACAAAGCCTTCCCCCAGTGGTGAAACTCCTTTCAGTACCTTCAAGCACATTAAGTATTCTATCAATCATGTATATGTAAGAAATCTCTTCCAGATCTTTATGACCTGTCTAATCCAGACTGGTTTCTCTAGCTTTGTTCCATAGCTTTGGATTTAAAAGACTAGTTTTTCATCATCATGGAAATTTCTTTTGCCCTTTCTCTGTTGGTGCCTTTAATCGTCTTGTCTCTTCCCTTAGTCCCTATTTTGGTGGAGCAGGTTTGCTAAAATCTTCCTGAAATTTTGACGGTATTGCTCCATTGTCTTCCAGCTCTTAGTGCTGTTGTTTAGAATTCTAGTGCTGTTTTCATTCTTGATTTTTTTTTTTTAATAGTAAATCCATATTTTCTCTGGAATTTTGCAGAATCTTCTACTTGTTCTTAGTCTTCTGAATTTTCATGATGATGCACCTTGGTGGGTCTATTTTTATTCTTGTACTGGGCTCTCAGCATGCCTGGAAGCTTGTCTTTTTATTGGGGAAAGAGTTCTTACAATTTATTTTGTTGGTAATTTCCTTCCTTCTGTTGTTTTATGTTCTCACTTCTATTACTCCTGTGTAGATGTTGTTCCTCCTGATTTGAGTGTCTGTCTCTCTTTATCTTCTCTACTATTTTCCATTTCTTTGTCTTTTTACTTCACTACTTTCTGTAGATTCACTGAACTTTTCTTCTACCAATTTAGGTGAAGTATATGTTTATGCTTTCTTAGTTTTAATTTCCATGAGCTCTTTCTTATTAATGTTCTTATAATCTCCTGTTCTTATTTAATGGATGCAGTATCTTCTCTGAGGATTTTAGTGATCTGATTGGTTTGTTTGTTTGTTTCTTGTGTGTGATTTCTTTTTACTGTGTATTCTTTGTTTCCTTGCAAGTCACTTTTTTCCGTTTATTTTGGCATCTTGTTTTCATACTAGCAACTTTTTTCTTGAGATCTCATAACATTTGCCTGCCTGCTCACATTTAAGGGATAGTACCAGAAAACTAATGGGAAAATTTAGGTGCATGAGTGTAGCTTGTTGACTGTGATCTTCATTTTAGGGTGATCTCCCTGGGACCTTAGCTGATCCCGATGTTGGGATTCTTCGGTCTTTCCTCTAGGACTGACCACATTTCCAAAAGAAAGCTCAATTCTGTTATCTGGCTTCCAAAATTCTAGAAGTTACATAGGTGAAGTTAGGGCAAAGGATCTCAATATTCAATATACAAGTACATGCTTAATCCACTGATAATTAACTCTAACCCTACTCTCTGTCCAGTATCTCTCAGGCCAGAGACACCTTGTTTTACTTTCTGCAGAAAATAAACCACTAGTCTTCTGGACTGGGAAAAGGACAATCATGTGCCTCAATAGAATAAGGACTGGTCAGGTTGCCAGACTTCACCTCACTCACAGACTTCAACCTATTTTCCTATTTTACCTTCATGTTGCTTCCAGTGCCGTCTGGGACCATCATCCCAGAGTCTTGTCAGGGGCTGTAGTATAAATTATGTTGCTTCTAAGCCTTGTCCAGTTTTTCTCAGCTTCCTTAGCAGTCTGTTACCAATTATTCATTTGCTTTCCTGCTTTCAAAATTAGTTTCTGTTGTCTCTTCTGTTAGATATTAGTCCTTGTAGATTTGTGCTATTTTAAAAATCTCTTTATTATCATTTTGTGGAATTTCAGGAGATAGTGAAAATGAATGCTTATGTCCATTTACCATCTTCAACAAAAAAAGGGACTCTACTTCTATTTTTAATCTCAAAGGCTTCACAGTTTTTCTTTGACCTTCAATATAACCCTCACTTGATTTGTTTTTAAAAATACAAGAAGCTGTCTTAAGTGACCTTCATGTAACTGGCATGCCAGATTAATGAATGCTCTCCATTCCCTCTGTAAAATACATTATGGATGCCCACTGCAGGGACTGAAAAGCTACCTTGGAGTGTTATCTGTACACTTCTGATGCACCAGTGGAATTTTGTGTGTGCTCACAGGGGTCAGTTAATTCCATTTTAAAGAAAAAGAAGCTGGAAATAGTAGTTGGTACATTATGGGTGTGGTCATATAAGAAAGATATCGTGGAAGTCTAGTGGGCCATATCAAAAGGTAATGAACAAGGACACATCGTTTTAAAGTAAAGTGTGTAGGCTTTATATCATTTTTGTTAGGATCCTCTGCTTTCAGTTTTCTGACTTAAATGAACAAGTGCTGCCCAAAAGAGGTTGCATAAGAGCTTGTTTTCAAATAACATAGAAAATCATTATATCCTATGGGTCAAATGACTGATTCTGCCATGTTGCATGCTGAATTTTCACATACTTAACAAAATAATTGTTTTTGTTTAGTTCCAGATGTTGAAGTGAAAGGAGAGTGTTCTAGCTATTATCTCCTGTTACAAGGTAATGGCAATAGAAAATGTAAAGCCACATTGATTCACTCAGCCAACCAGATCAATGGCTCATTTGCACTCAGTTTAATTCATGGAAAGATGAAAGCAAGGACAGAAGAAGCCAAACTGAGTAAGTGTTAATTTTAGGTGGAAAACGTTTTTATATTTGTTTGTATATGCAGTTAACTTATGTGGTTTTTAATGATTTTATTTTCCCCAAACTCCATTTCACTTTCATTTTACCTTTTATTTTGAACATATTATAGCATATATGAACAATTTAAAGTATACATAATTAATCCCTTTTTCATTATACTTAGTAAAATTTAGTAGGTCAGCCTTTGATTCCAAATAGGAAATTTTTAGTATTTTCCACTTTATTTATTTATTTTTAAAGATGTTATTTTTTTATTTCATAGAGAGAGCTCACGTGTGGAAGCATGAGGGGATGGGGCAGAGGGGGAAGCAGACTCTCCACTGAGCAGGGAGCCCAATAAGCAGCTGGATCCCAGGACTCTGGGATTGTGACCTGAGCTGAAGGCAGATACTTAACCGACTGAGCCACCCAGGCATCCTGTTTGTATTTTCCACTTTAAAACACACTTTAAAACAGATAATATTTTTCTATAATTTATCTCTCATTTTTACGTACTTCCTCTCAAGCATCTTGTTCCATTTTATTGCCCATCTTTTTTTTTTCACCAAGTTCCAAGTTTTGGTTATCCATCAGTATATGACAAACCACTCCAAATTTAACTTAAAAATGACTTTTCATAGTCCTATGGGTTGACCGGGCTCAGCTGGATGGTTCTATTTTAAAGTCCCACTTACGTTTGCAGCCACATAAAGCTGGGGCTCCATTCACTTGAAGACTTAACGGAGCTTGTTGTGTAAGATGACTTCTTCACCCACCTGTTTGGCTCCTGGGTTAGGATGGCTGGAACAGATGAGAGCTGACGTTCTCTTCACAGGCTCTTTTTTCATAGCCAACTTGGGCTTCCTTACAACACTATAGTCTCAGGGTAGTCTGATTTCTTACCTGGTTGCTATCTTCTCTTAGAGCATTGTTGTAAGAAGCCTCCAGGTTTTTTGACCTAGCCCGAACTCATTCACTGTCACTTTTACCGTAGTACCTTTTTGATTTCATAGAGCTAACCTGGATTCATTGTGGAAGGACTACACAATGGGTGAATAGTAAGTGTGGTTGATTGGGAGCATCTTTAGAGACGAGCTGCCATACTGCCTCTGTGCTTTGTGTAGGACTTTCAGTAGCTGAGGCCATAAAAGAAAATGTGATGGGGGAAATTCTACTCTGTTACCTAAATTCCCTCAATTTAAGAGGCAGGTCAGGGTTTAAAATGCAAAATAATTTAGTATGCCTAATTTCTGCATCTTAATTATTATTTTGAAATAAGCAAGAGCAGGAGAGTTGAGTAACTGGCTTTTATTTTTTAAAATTATATAATAACACATTTTCTGGGAACTGAACATTATTGTCATAGAACATCCTTAATACTTACTTTTCTCTATTTCTCAGGCTTTCCTTTTGACTTCTTGTCACTTCCACATTTTTCTGGCGAGCAACTTATACAGAGAGAGAAACAGTTAGCTAGTGTTCAAGCTTTGGCTTTGAGAGAATGTCTGAGTAAGTAATGATTTGTACATTTCATTTTACTCTAAGAATGTTGACTTGTTCAGCAATGCATTGTTACTGTCATACTTTTTCTTACTTTGTCTTTTAGGTATAATGCTCATTTGTAGAACTATTCTTGATAGAGGTGATGCAGAGTAGAAAAGGTCTGCAGCCTTTTTCCACCAGATTCAGAATCTTCCTATTTATTCATATATCACTGATAACATTTGTAGAAGTATATTTTTTAAAGACTTATTTGAGAGAGAGAGAAAGAGGCGTGGAGCAGCAGCAGGAGAGGGAGAGAGAGTCTCAAGCAGACTCCTCACTGAGTACAGAGCCCGATACCGAGCTCGATCTCACGACCCTGAGCTGAAATCAAGAGTCGGATTCTCAACTGACTGTGCCACCCAGGCACCCCTATAAAAATATTTCTTTAGGAAAATTTTGTATTCCATTCTTTTTAACTGTGTACTGAAAAAGGTAGCTATGGTTTTTTAATTCTGATTAATATGAATTTTTATAAAATTCCTCATTTTATATTTTTGGTTGTATCAGGAGGATAAAGACTACAAATAGAGGGAAATACAACTACAGAGAAATTAATATGCTAACTTGAGCATTGATTCTTAGACTTTAACCATGACTATTAATAATAACACATTTCACATATGTGCAGAGTAAAGTTAGCATTATGGATTTTTCCTTAATGCTAACACTTTTTCCAAGGGTCATAGTTTAAGGTTTTACCTCTATTACTGAATGTTTAGTTGGTATCAGTCTTAACATTTTTTAATAAATAATCATTCATTAGTACCTAATATAAACTTATTTTAAGGTAACTGATATGGAATTTTTAAGAAATTGATTCAAATTGTGAGGCCTCTTTAGTAGCATATGAAAAAAGTGATATTAGAATTAATTAGATACATTATAAAATAAAAACTATCATCCTTTAAAAGCATTTTAAAAATATCTTCAATTCAGTAGCCTGTTTTATTCAACAGAAAATAATTTTAGAATACTTGGTCTCAATTATTCTTTAAGAATTACCTACTTTTGGGGCGCCTGGGTGGCTCAGTTGGTTAAGCGACTGCCTTCAGCTCAGGTCATGATCCCAGGGTCCTGGGATCGAGTCCCGCATCGGGCTCCCTGCTCTGCGGGGAGCCTGCTTCTCCCTCTCCCACTCCCCCTGCTTGTGTTCCCTCTCTCGCTGTGTCTCTCTCTGTCAAATAAATAAATAAAATCTTTAAAAAAAAAAAAAAAAAAAAAAAAAAAAAAAAAGAATTACCTACTTTTTCAGTTGTACAAATCAGGGTGATTGTGTAGTCTTGAACTTCTCCAACCATTGATTTTTTTTTTTTAATTGTATCAATGATATTAGCTCAAGGAAAATATAGTTAGAAAGGCAAATCAGTTTCAATAAAAAGTAGTACATGTTAAAACCAAGAAAAAGAATAAATACTGGAATAGTATTTTTGTGGCTGGAAAATCTTTATTTCAAATATCAACCTGCAGTATTATTTACCTCTTGACTTTGTTCTGTCCCTGCTAAACACGTCGTCAGGCCCTGCTCCCTTGCCTTAAGCCTTTTGCAGCTCTTTGTAACTTAGTTCCCTCAACATCTCCTCTCTCCTTCATCTTCACCTCTCTTCCTCATCCTTCCAACCCGAAAATCTGCCAGAGTGGAAGAATAGGTTGCTCTCTGAAGCTGACGCTTTTCTGCTTTGGGTAGGAAGAGTTAGCTCTCCTGTTTAGGTGGAAAGGGAAATACTGACAGCTCTAACTAGACTGCTGCCTGCAGGTGTGATCAGAAGCTCGGCTGCGGGAAGCGGAAACGGAAGTGCTCAATAAATGCCGAAAGTGTAGGAGCACCAGCGGCTGAGCAGTACCGCAGCTCTAAGGATGCCGCAGCTCTCGGCAAGGTGCAAGGACAAGGAGGGGGCTTGAAGTTGGGGGAAACCTTACAGCTAGTAGCTGCTGGAGATACCAGCTCTAGGCATATCCATGAAATGACCAGTTTGCAGTCCAAAGCATTACATCGTGATAAAATTAGTGATCCAGTTCATCAGTTTATGATGGAAATACTAGCTGAACCAACCTCTTCTCTACCCAGAGAGTCAATACTGGATTAAAAATTTGGGGTAAAGTTGTATTTGTTCAGAATTCCTGTATCTCCAAAGACAAGATGACAGCAAAACGAAGTTTCTGATGTAAGAATGTCTGAGTGTATTTCAGTGACTTTCAAAGAAGTGATATATAAATATAAAAGTAGTGAAAGTGATATAGTTAATTAATTTACACATGGTAAAAACTAATATACTAAAAACTAATGTAACTAATGAACAGCTTTCCTTGGGGAAAAATCAACAATTCAGAATCAATACAAAGATTATAGCCTTTGCTGTAAAATAAGAAGTTGTTCAAGAAGATTTTTTTTTTTCTTCAAAATTATCAACAAGACATGGAGTAGACTTACTATCTCCCCACTATTTCTCTGCCCCAGTACTGAATCAGAAAGAGCAACTGGAAAAGTTTGCATGAAAATGTACATACATTATCGAGACACTTTGTTGTTTAAAATAACACAAAAATCAAATAAAGTTTGTTATGGTTTAATTTTTTAGAATAATTACTTCCAGTAGTTTTATTTTTGAAAAATTATATTAATAATATTAGAATGATATTTATAATTTTATGTTTTTTTACTTGATTTTTTGGTGGTTTGTAACTTTTTGAATTTGGAAATATTAAGTATCTTATTTCACTGATTTTTAAAGAAAAAGTTTAAGAATGCTAGACAATTTTTAAATAAAAGACTATTCAGTATGATGCAAAACAAATACCAAAACAACAACAGCGTTGTCATTTTGCTCCAGTATTGCAGTCACTCCTCTGAGTTTCCCACATCTGTTTTAAATTTATAGAACCTAGTACAAACCTGATTGACACTCAGTCTCTGGTACTTTTGAATATTCTACTCTATCTTTTTATTTAATAGATCCCAAGTTATGGCTAGCTTTTTAGGAATAGTATTCTTTTGCTGATTCATTTTTAGACTTTAGTCAAATATTTTTCTCCCAAATATTTTCTCACTTGTGTGCAAATTCATTTGTGTAGAGAATATTTTTTGCCTAGGTAAATTATTCTGCTCATAACCTTGTTAAACTTCATCTATTTCCTCTTTCTTTTTCGGTCATTAAGGCCAGGAGGAAGTCTTACACTACTCTCCAAATAGCCCAATTTCATAATATAATTGACTACTTTAATAAGCATGGTCCGGTTCATGATTTAAGTTTATTTTTAACATTAATAAAAATATAGAGCTAAATTCTGAAGCACATTACCTATTGTGCATCTTTCAGATGAAAACAAACCATTGATAACTTTTCATTTAGATGGCTCCCAGCAGATTGGCAATAAAGCTTTTTATTTTCTCACTAAGAAGATGTAATAATAGCAGCATATTTTACAGTCTTACTTTACCATTACCAATGTTCTTGAGTGCAGGAACCATGTGTTACTTACCTTGGATCACAACTGGAATGACCCTACCAATATCCACATTGCTATGGTGGGATTTTGCAGAGGCATCGTTGTAAAGCTGATGTTCTAAAGTAGAGCCTCTAGGCTGGCTATTTCCTTCTCAGCCTACTCTCTTGCATTATTTATGTTTCAACCTCATATGGTAATGGGTTCTAATCCTCTGTGTCTGAGGGCACAGCACAGTGCTTTGTAGACAGTACCTAATAAATGTTGGAGTGAATTCTCTGTGCATTTACAATTTACTATTTTATTATAGAAGAAAATGTTATTAGTCCAGAAGTGTTTTAAAAGTGGAATATTTTTATAAAAGTAATACATGGGTCTAGTTTAAGATGTAAATGGTATTGAAAAACTTCATGTGGAAACCAGCAGTACCCTACGGTCTCCTCTCCATCTTTCAGTCTCCGTCTGTAGGCAGTGACCCGCAGCTGTTCCAGCTGGTTTTCCTAACATTTCCTCCACTTTTGTTACTAGTATGCGTATGCTGCTGTTTATTAATTTGCAAATTTCAGACATTATCTTAGCATCTAACTATGAAAGATAAACATTTAGCTTTCTCATATCCTCTTCAGTTTCCCTTTCTACCCTTTACAATGAAGTCATGAATTTTGGTTAAATCAGTGGTTAGTTTTAACATTATTATCACTATATGCATAAGTTTACCACTGAGTCATGTAATATACGATGATTATCTCTCTTTTGTATCATCTTTGTTTTTCTTATGGTTGATGATCATTTTTAATTTGCCCATTCGTCTGTACAGGCAAATTTTTTTTTTTTAAAGATTTTATTTATTTATTTGACAGAGAGAGAGTGAGAGCAGGAACACAAGCAGGGGGAGCAGGAGAGGGAGAAGCAGGCTTCCAGTGGAGCAGGGAGCCCGATGAGGGACTCGATCCCAGGACCCTGGGATCATGACCTGAGCTGAAGGCAGACGCTTAACAACTGAGCCACCCAGGCACCCGTGGCAAAGTATTTTTATGTTTTTCCAGAGGCTCCAACATTTTTCTACACACTTATCATTAAATTCATTGTATGTTCAAACACAGCAGTTCCTTTTTATTTCTCTTTATTTTTTCAGAGTGTTTAATATTTTGTTCTGATAACGGAACATTTTAGAGACTTCTCTTTCTTCTTGTCCTCTTTTGGAGTCTCCTTTTTTCTAGACCACTTGTCCTTCTTCTTGGATTACTCCCTTGTTTGGTTGGAGCATATCTTTCAGTAACTACTTTGAGTAAAACTTCATGGAGCGTAAATTTTTTTAAGTTCTTGCATATTTGAAAATATCTTCACTTGACTGATAGGTCATAAAGAATCCTAGGTTGAAAATCATCTACCTTCAGAATTTTGAAGACATTGCTTTATTATCTTCTGTGTGACTGTGTTCCTATTGAGAAACCCAATTCTATTCTTATTCTTTATAGTGTTTTATTTTTGGTTTCTTTGTTTTAACCCCTTTCTAGAATGTTTATCTTCAGAAGCTTTGGCCCTGGAAGCTTTACTCTGAATCATGGTGTGTATGTATTCTCTGTCCTCTCTCTCTGTCCTCAATTTATTAAGCTATGTATTTGATGAGCCATTTCAATAGAAGATTCACATTCTTAAACCTGAAAATGTTAATAATTTTTCTTTCCTTTTCTGTTTTTTTTCTTTCTAGAACTTTTATTAGTTATATAAAAAATACCTGGACAGAATACCTACTTTTCTGGACCGAACACCTAATTTTCTTTCCTATTTCCATACTGTTTTCTTTTTGTTCTAGTTTCTGGGCAATATCTTCCATTTTATTTTAAGCCCTTTTATGGAATGTTTAAAATTTGAGCTCTCATGTACTTAATTTTTAAAAGTCTTTTCTTGTTCATCATCTGTTCCTTTATTAAAGAATCCTGTACTTGTTTCATGGGGTGTAGTATCTTCTCTTAGTTCTGCAAGAATATTAATTATAGCAAGCTTTCTTTTGTTCCCTGCAGTGTTTTTGTTTCTGCTGGGCTCCTTTTTCCTTTTTGCTTGCTTTAGTCTCTCTTTTTCATCTTGGACTTTTTCTATTTTGAGGGCCCCAATAAATAAACCCCCTTACTCTCCCAAAGTTGGAACCAATTGAAAAATAAAACTAAGAAACACACTGATGGAGATAAATAACAGATAAAAGCTGTATTGAAGGATATGACTTTTTAGATCTTGGCCAGGTGAGTTTTCTGAACACCCAGAATTTAATTTCCCCCCCTTGAATGAAGAACTAGGCAAATGAAGATCAACCCTGTGGGGGCAGGGTTACTGCATTGTAGAGAGCATGCATCCTGAGGACTTGCTAGCTCAGAGGAAAGTTGGAGAGAAGGATCTGATCAGAGCATGCCTTGTTTCTTCTCCAGACTAGCTCAGTGAGTGACAGGAGGGAGATAGGAGCTAGAAGTGTTACTGGATCAAAGTCTTCCTTATATGTGTAAACGTAAGACTATGGAAATGCAGAGTCCCCTCTTTCCTCAACATCTTTTCTTTTTTTTTAAATTTTAATTCTTTATTTAAATTCAGTGTAGTTAACATATACTGTATTATCAATTTCAGGGGTAGAATTTAATGATTCATCTTTTGCATATGACACCCAGTGCTCATTACATCAAGTGCCCTCCTTAATGCCCATCACCCAGTTACCCCTTCCCCCACCTACCTCCCCCCCAGCAACCCTCAGTTTGTTTCCTAGAGTTCAGCATCTCTTATGGTTTGCCTCCCTCTCTATTTTCATCTTACTTCATTTTTCCTTCCCTTGCCCTATATTCATCTGTTTTGTTTCTTAAATTCCACATATGAGTGAAATTATATGATATTTGTCTTTCTCTGACTGACTTATTTCACTTTGCATTATACCCTCTAGTTCCATCCATATCATTGCAAATGGCAAGATTTCATTCTTTTTGATGGCCGAGTAATATTCCTATATATATTTATTTATATATAAATGCCATATAAATAACACACACACATGCATACCACATCTTTATGCATTCATCTGTCGATGGACATCTGGGCTCTGTCCATAGTTTGGCTATTGTGAACATTGCTGCTATAAACATCGAATCACTGTGTTCCTTATTTTTTTTTTTTTTAAGATTTTATTTATTTGTTTGTCACAAAGAGAGAGAAAGAGAGAGCACAAGCAGGGGGAGTTGCAGGCAGAGGGAGAAGCAGGCTCCCCACTGAGCAGGGAGCCTGATGGGGAGCCTGATGACGGACTCAATCCCAGGAACCTGGGATTGCGACCTGAGCTGAAGGCAGACACTTGACCGACTGAGCCACCCAAGTGTCCCAAATCACTATGTTCCTTAAATGTCTGGTGATTCTTTTCTGTCTGTACTGTTTTAAATGGGAAGCTTTACATACCTTGCTCTAATATACTATCTGGCAAGCTGCAATGTAGAGTGGTAGAGTGACAAGTCATCCTGGTTGTGAGCTCCTATCCCTACCTGCACTTCAATATCAGGATGAAGCTCTTTCCTCCAGGGGAATTCAGTTTTTCAAAAGGGGGACTCCTTAATCTTTCTAGTGGAGCATTTATAGCTGCTAGCTTTCCCGCTATGGGGCTTGGAATCAGACCTCTCAGTATGTACACTTCTATTTAGTCCCCCAGTTTTAACTCCAGTTTCAGTGCTACCTTTCAGTGTGCCTGATGCTGCTTGGGCTGGGACTCCTTTTCAGCTTCTACCAAAAAAAAAAAAAAAGAGAGAGAACAGAGTCTCCTGGCTGTGAGGGCTGGAGGGTGGGGTATAAAGACCTTTAGTTCTAACTGCTCCTTCCCTAAACATCCATGCACGCAGTCCTCTTTTAGCCTGTCTCACCATCATCTTCCTAATACCTCATAGGAGTGCCTCTCTAGGTACCCAATTGACCCTCCCTCTGCTGCACCAACTCAGCTACCACTCCACCATCATCTTATCTTCCAAAATGTCCAAAACTCTCAATATTTATTGTTTCTGCTTTTGTTGTCCTTTTTTAAATTCCTTTGCTGTGAGTTTAGGTTTTGGGAAGGAGAAGAAACAGATGGAAGTGGCCAAGCTACCACATTTAACTCAAAGTCTTACAAGTTTTATTTTCACGTAAACACCAACGTTCTTAGTGCTCTGCGGCATATTCTGAAAACTTGCAAACTTGCCTTTACCATTCATCACCTCATGGTGTGAACAGATTACTTTATTTTTGTTTATCGCACATAACTGGAAATTCTATCATTACCTACAAATTGGGTTAAAATGAAAACCTACATAGGAATGTTGATTTGCTGGAGAAATTCAACTGTTTTACTTTTGAAAATATTTATCATGAAAGAGTAGTAGATGCACTTCTTGAGAGTCTTTAAAATAATAGTTATATGGTTAATCATACTGTTTTGTTGTCTTACAGAAAGGAGAAAGTTGGCAAAGCAGCCTGAAGTAGTTTCAGTTGATGAACTCAAAAGTCTATTAATACTCACAAGGGAACGCTTTTTAGATCGTTTTGATGCCTTTATTCCTAAAACAATTCCAATAAAGACAGACAAAATTAAAACCTCCAATATGTTAAATGGTAAGTTTTTTGTAGAATACTGGTTCTTTTTGTATGTATTTCTCATCATTTAAACATTAAAAAATTTCTGTCACTTCTTTCATTAAGCATGTTTAATATAATTGTTTTTGAGCAGAGGGAGAAGCACTTTAAGGTGATTCCTCTTATTAATTTTACTAAGCTCCTAGAATGGGCAGATTTCTATTAAGCCATATTTTCGGAAGATGAGAATAGTAGAACCTACACAATAAGTTGACTATAGTTAAAACTACCTACAATAAGATGCTCTGCATTTGCCATTCATTGTAGTAGGAACGGTCACCAAACTTCACTGAAGGAGCAGGAAATCATTTCTATATTAACTTGCAACTCTTTGTCTTTTCCTGGTTCCTATTCTTGTGATGTATTTGGATACAGTGAAGCTTTACAAGATCTAGCAGGAAAGCATTTGATGATTGCCTGGCATTTTAAACGTACAGGGTAATTTTTTGTTTTTATTCCTTGAGAATCATTTTTATTCCATTGGTTAATAAGAAAATAACCAAAGAGTCAAGTTAACAGTAATGTTTGTGGGGTAACCTTTCTCTGTTTGACACCATAAAGGTATACATAGAAGTAAAAATTTGGATCCTTGACTTTCAATAGGTTATGATCAATTTCAAAAACAAAATGTAAATACAGCACACAGTGCCGTTTCAAGAGCCCAGGCTCGGGAGCTCGCTTGCCAGGGCTCAAGTCTGAGTTTTGTCACTTGTTCTCTGAGTGTCGTTGGGCAGTTATCCCACCTATCCCTGCCTCTGCCTCCTCATGTTTAAAATGGGCTTAATAGGGCCCCTGGGTGGCTCAGATGGTTAAGCGTCTGCCTTCGGCTCAGGTCATGATCTCAGGGTCCTGGGATCGAGTCCCTCATCGGGTTCCCTGCTCAGTGCAGAGCCTGCTTCTCCCTCTCCCTCTGCCACTCCCTCTGCTTGTGCTCTTCTGTCTATCTCTCTGTCAAATAAATAAATAAAATCTTTAAAAAATAAAATAAAATAAAATAAAATGGGCTTAATAATATTACCCACTCACTAGGGTTATTGTGAGGATTAGATGAGTTGATGCATATAAGAACACAGTAAATGCCAAAGAACTATTAGCTGTTTGTATTATCATGATTGTCATCATGACGTATCAGTACGAACGGTCAGTAACAGTGCAGAATAATCTGACAGGTGTTGGAGACAGTGCAAGGTTACTTGTAAATGGGGGCACGTGTTCAGTAAATGAGAGACACAGTTTCTTGGTTGCAGCCTGGGCTCTGGAGCTGGACTAACAAGGTTGGATGCAGCTCTGCAGCTTACATGCTGTATGACTTTGGGCAAGTTTTCTAACCTCTCTGAGCCTCAGGTTTTTTTTCATCTTTAAATGAGAGTTGACATATGTTGTTATGAGGATTAAAGGTATTATTTATAAATTGCTTAGAAAGTTGCCTGATGTGAAGTGCTATATATTTGTTTTTAAATAAATGAATGTGAATTTAGAGGCGAGGAATATAACTAGGGTAGGATAGTCACAGAACATTTTTTTGGAGTGAAGGGACTTGGATGTAGGCCTTCAGTGATGCATAGGATCTGGGTAGAGTGGAGAAGATAGGATTTTCCAGGGGGCAGGAGCTGCATACCCAGAGTCATAGAGGTAAGAAAGGGCAGACTGAGTTCCAGAGAAAAGTTGGCTTACTCAGAGAATTTGTGCAGGAGTTAACAGTTACAAGGTAGGAAGGGCTGTGATCATTGCACAGGTTTTTCTGTAAGTATGGAAATGTGTCTTATAGTTCTCATACAAAATCAAGTCCTAGGACACTATTAACACCCTGAGCTTACAGGGGTGCTCATCTTAAAATGTAAATCAGATTATATCACTCCTTTGCTCAAACCTTTGTCATTGCTTTCCATTGTACATAGAATGTGTCATCCTTAATATGGCTTACAAAAACCCTAAAAGATGTCTGCCCTCACAGTCTTTCTGGCTTCCTCCAGTGTCACATTTCTGTTTCCTTGGTGCCACAGTCTTTCCATTCCTTGAGCACGTCACCTTCCTTTCCACCTCAGGAACTTGACACACGTGGTGTCCTCTTTCCGGAATACTTTTCTCCCAGTCTTTACCTGATTAATTGATAGTCATTCTTCAGATCTTGACTTAAGTGTTACTTCCTCTAAGAGGCTTTCCCAGACCTTCCTCATTTTAAATTGTTTCCAGTGGTACTCATCTTCTGTATCTTTCTTTAAGTTATTTTTCCTATGTTAAATTATATACTATAGATGTAATTATTTATTAACTATTTGTCTTCACTGTGAACCATATGTTCTCTGAGAGTAGGGAGTGTGCCTACTTGCTTTCTTCAGTGCCCTAGAGCATAGTACCGTACCTGGCATATTTCATTCCTCCCAAAATAATACTGAACAAATGAAAGAAACCCTGAAGATTTTTTAGAGCCTGAACTGAAATTTGACAGGTTATACATTTGAACATGACTCCTAAGAATGGAGTTGTGATTTTTAACATCCTTTGTAGCTTTTGTTTGAGTAAATACATCTAGATGCAAATTATACAGCAAAGGAACCAATAAGGTCAATCATGTTTCATATTCCGATCCCATTCTTTAATAACCATGCTCATTAGGAATTATTGGTAATCATCAAGATTATTGTTTTCCCTTTTATTGTGTGTATAAAAACTATAGCACTCTAGCATGTGTAACATGAAAATCAGCATGGAGAAAATGTCTTGATCTAACCATTTTCTATACTCATTGCCACAAAGTTGCTAAAAACCTTCACAATGCCAAATGTAATATCTGAACTCAAAATGCAGCAGCTCTCTCCTTTACCTCAGGCCACTGGAGCACATAAACAACACTGCATAAATGAGTTTTCTAGGTAATTTTATAAGATCACAGTTTTATTATTTCAAATATTTTAATAAGAATCTTCTAGGGGCGCCTGGGTGGCTCAGTCTTTAAGCGTCTGCCTTCGGCTCAGGTCATGATCCCAGGGTCCTGGGATCGAGGCCCGCGTCGGGCTCCCTGCTCAGCGGGGAGCCTGCTTCTCCCTCTCCCACTCCCCCTGCTTGTGTTCCCTCTCTCGCTGTGTGTCTCTGTCAAATAAATAAAATCTTAAAAAAAAAAAAAAAGAATCTTCTGGTATGTGTTTATAATTCTTGCTTTATTAAACAGAATATGCCAATTATAATATAACCTTTTCTTTGTGATTGTAAGGCTTTGTGTATGTAAGGCTATGATGGCCTCTGTTACTATGCACATATTATCACCTGCTGTATTACTTCCTTTGTGTTTGCCTTGATTTGTGTAGGGCAGGTTTTGAGTCCCTATTTCCCTACTGCATCACTTTCATTTCTCTGTTTCTCCTGTAAAGTAAAACACTTAAAAAAAAACAAAAACAAGCAGTGTTCTTGGTTTCTCAGAGGCCCTTTTTATGCTTTTTGGTTGTCAGCATGTCCTAGTGTCCTGACTGCCACATAAACAAAATATTGTGTCTTACTTTCCTATAAGAATTGTATTAAATTATTACCCAAAAGTACATATGAATGTTTGTCCATCCATTCCTTACTATTTAGCCTATGTCATTTATATTTATGTAAATTGTATAGTCAATGTTAATAATTAATTATATTGTAATATTTAGAACAATTAATGTTTACTTTTATTTAACATGACTTGTGTTCTTTTGAGTTCTCAGTATCTAACTGTTCAGATCTGCTAATGATATTTGCTTTATGATTTTAGTGGAAAGCCATGTCAACATTAAAAAGTAGATTATTTCATTATAAAGTTTATTGCTATATAAAATAGTATTTCACTACCCTTATTATGAAATGGGAAGTGGTATATTTGGATGGTGTTTGGTGAGGGCAATCCAATGTAGTCATTAAAGATATTTTAAAATGTTCAAGGTTAAGTAGTTTAATGAATAAAGGGAAAATAACAAGCAGTTGGCTTCAGTTTTATGTTTAAGTGTTTTCTTTTTTGTATAAAAATTCCTTTACCAAGGGGCGCCTGCGTGGCTCAGTTGGTTAAGCGACTGCCTTCGGCTCAGGTCATGATCCTGGAGTCCCGGGATCGAGTCCCGCATCGGGCTCCCTGCTCGGCGGGGAGTCTGCTTCAACCCTCTGACCTTCCTCCCTCTCATGCTCTCTGTCTCTCATTCTCTCTCTCTCAAATAAATAAATAAAATCTTAAAAAAAAAAAAAAAGAATTAAAAAAAAAATTCCTTTACCAAATCACCATTTTGTAAGACTTCAAAGTATAAAATGGTATTTTTGTCAGAATTAATAGTCAGACAACTAATGTCCAGTAATTTTCAGTTAATTTATTAGAATAGTGTGTAATAACTCAAAACAATATTAAAAACCAGATATTTTGGGAATCCAAAAAGTTGTACAGTTAGTAATTTTGACAGTGTTAAAATAGTTTGGATGTACTAATAATTTATAATGCAAATGGAAGCTGTCCCTTTATGTTTTTGATACGAATTGTAGTGTTATTAGTAATCTCAGTTCATTGCAACATACTAGCTAGAAGGATAAACACACTCTGGTATAAAATATTTTATTAGTAGTGAAATAACATTTAATGTTAGTGATTTACTTGAAGATGTATATGTTAAGGCATCTTACATTAATGGATAAGTGAAAATTCTTTCTAAGGTAACCTTTATCTGAGAACATCCTATGTTATTTATTGTATTACTATACTTTTGAGAATGAAGTAATCTCTTTCAAAAATATGAACTTTTCTGGATAATGCTGCTAATTCCTGTTTCTGGTATGAAAATCACATAGTATATCCAATATATTCTCCAGAGAATTGCCTCCTTTTCATTTAGTACTAGTTTCACACACATACACACAAATAAGCAAGTTATGCTTTTATTCCACAGGAGTCCTCATAGTGCTAATTCATTTTCTGAATTCTAGCTCATAACTTGTATTATGAGGAGAGAGTAATATAAACAAAGCTTAACAGTGATTTTTTTTTTCATTTCAAAAAACTTTTCAATGGCATTTTGCACAGTTTCGGCCATCAGAGATATCCTTAATAAATGCCTGAGGTAAGTAGTGCACAGTTAATCCAACACGGCTTTATATATACATATATGCATGTGCACATGGATAGATGGATCTATCTACATGTATATGTTTTCATATAGCAAAATTCAATATGTTAATAATTTTCAGTACTTACGTAGGTTTCTTTCACTTTAGACACCAGTTCAGTAGAACCTACTTCTTCAAATCTAATGGAAACGAACCCTTTGGAATGGCCAGAAAGGCATGTTCTTCAAAATTTGGAAAGTTTTGAAAAAGCTAAACAAAAAATGAGGTAATATTTAAATAGCTCAGTATTTTTAAATGGGCATTTTTTTCTTAATTCTTACATTGTGTTTATGAAATATAAGTATTTTCTAGCTTTAATAGGAAATAATATTTCCTTTATTAAAGGAATACATGCATACTGTAAGTAGATAGGTAGATAGAGCATTACAGAGTAGGATGTTGAGAAAACACTGCTCTTCCTCACCTGCTACTTACACTTTTGTGTGTACATAATCATTGTTAACATTTTAGTGGATCCCTTTCCAGACTCTCTCTCCTGCTCTATGTTCTGGGTGTTGGAAGGTGGAGGAGAGACAGTAAAGTATCCTCCAAACTGAGAAGGCACTTGGAAATATAAAAACGAAGCAAACCATTCCATACCTTCCACACAGAGTTTTATTCAGAGTAACTTACTGATGGAGTTTCAAGCGGATAACAATCCAGCACTGTGCAGCTATTCTCCACAAAGTCCGGACTTTAATCTACAGATTTTATAAGAGTGAGGGGTTGGGCAGAGGTCATTGTAGTGAGGTCAAAGGGTTTAACAGATCTGGTGGAGCCATCTGTGTGCCAGAGAGGAGAAAGGGGAAGAAACTAGGCTGTCTCTCCTAGTTAACCTAAACAACTTTAGGGAAGATCAGAACAAGCCTTTCCACATCCTGGTCAGGGCACACATCAACCTCCAAGGGGCCTGGAACACGTAGTCCTAAGAGAGGTCATTGCATGAACGAGACGGAGGGCCAAAGATGGAGTCAGTGTTGTCAGCACTCCTACATCTGGGATATTTTCTTGACCTATGCTTTCATCTTTTAAGTTTTTTGATAGTCATACTTTAAATTCCTAATAATTTTTTTTTGTTCTCAACTCTGTTTTTTCATTAGCGATCTCTTCTTTTGTTAATAATGAGAATTCAGAAGATACTAAAAGGATGTTAATTGGAATCTCCTTTTAACTTGTTTTCTCTGTTCCTTAGATGATCTCATTATTCTTGTATCTGTTCTGTTTGTTCCTCTGGTGTTTTTTTCTTATGTGTAGCTTTCCTTCCATGTCTGATGGTCCTTGATTGTTACTAGGTCGGAATTTAGTACGAAGCTGGTTTATATAGGTAGTTGGTGTTTATTTTCTCTCTATATGTGTAGTCATGTTTCTCGCCTGTTCTCATTTGAATATTGTGGGTAGGGAGAGTGGAGCGTACCTAGTAGACTTTTAGGGCACCTATGGGGGTATCAGAAGGTAGGCAGCCTTGTTCCTTCACCCAAGACTGAAATAACAGGGCTTTATTCTGGGGGCATCAGCACGGAGACTGGGACAGGTACCTAGTTCTGGATCTTCAGAGAGCAGTTTCTCTGTTTTTCACTTGGAGACAAAATTGCAGGGATAAGGGGAGGTGTGGGAGGGTGATACTTGAACAACTGTTCTAGTAGGGTTCTTAAAATACATTTCCTGATTTCTGCCCATTGTCACTCAGCCCATGTGTAGAGTCTCACTGTGGCATTGTGGGATGGGAAGAAGACAGTTTCCACATTTTTTTGTAAGTTTCTCTCTCTAGCTCTCATTTACATGCTTGCTCTAGTTTATCCCTTTTGTTTGTTCCATCATTTTTTCATCTTTCATTTCTCAACCTTCTTAGGAATTTAGTGTCTGGTACTTCATCATGTGATTTCCATTTGTTTGAGTGGAGAGGTTTATCTGTATGATGCTTAATGCACCATCATCTTGAACTAGATTGTTTGTCATTCATAGTCTCAATCAAATATCACCTTTCTCTTAAGCCTTTTATAAATGTTACAACTCAGTGTTCTCTTTCTTCATTAAACACCCAAGGACTATATCATTACTTCTTTCATGAAGCTTATTTTATTGCACCTTTTTTTTTTACCTCATTCTACATTGGTATATCTATCTCCTTTTACTGTCCTTACCTCCTTTTCTCCTACTCAAATCATACCTATATTACTAAATTACACGCAGTGATTATGAGTCTATACATTATCATCAGTGAACTCTTTTTAGTATCTTCCAATGATATTTACAGAGTCAGTGCTCAAATACTTGAGAGTACGTCACAGTATGGGGAGATGTCATTGAATTCTTGGTTGGGAACAAAAGTCACTTTGCATATTTTCAGAATTTGTATTGTGTTAAAATAGGATTAACTGGAGAATTAAGGATGCTTTACATAGTGAAATTCAGAAGTCATAAGAATTTGGTTTTGGAAATAATACATTATATGTTTAAAAAAAGAGGAAGATAGCAGGAAGGGAAAAATGAAGGGCGGGAAGTCGGAGGGGGAGACGAACCATGAGAGACTATGCACCCTGAGAAACAGACTGAGGGTTCTAGAGGGGAAGGGGGTGGGGGGATGGGTTAGTCTGGTGACGTACTGAATGGAGCACTGGGTGTTATACGCAAACAATGAATCATGGAACACTATATCAAAAACTAATGATGTAATGTATGGTGATTAACATAACATAATAAAATAAAATAAAAGAATTTGGCTTTGGACAAACTCACCCGTTGTGTGACTTTGTTGCCTCATCCGTAAGATGGAGATAACAATCCCAGTTCTATTTCAAAGTTGTCAATGCTTAATGAGATGATGTATGAAAAAATACTTTGTAACCTTGCAAACACTGGACAAAATAAAGTGCTATTAGTTTACTGATTGATTGATTGATTTTAAAACCAAGATATATCTTGGTGGTGTAATTTATCACAAACTGGGCTTTGAAATTGCTTTGATATCTTTGTGTCCAGGGTCCTATATAAATGCAAATTATAGATGTCCCCAATCCACCTAGCCTATAAAATGATTAGGAGTAATGTTCATTAAGAAACCTTTGTGAATCACAATTAGAGAATAGCTATATAGAAATTAAATTAAACTCATAATGTAGTTCCTACCCTCTTGGAGTATGAAGTTCAGAGAAAACATTTGAGTATTTCCTTGTTTGACTCTTTTTATTAGATTTATATTTTCAATTTAAAAATAAAGGGGACAGGAGGGGGAAAGGGACACACTCTTGGTACATTTTTGATCTTTTTAGAAATAGTCTAAAACCATAATGTCAACATTTTAATCATATAATCACCAATAAGTATGCTTGATTGGAGTGATTAAATAATCAGGAAATAGTATTAATAGAAAGTCATGAAATTAATTTTCTGCGCAGATATTAAAAGAGTTTTTTAAGCTTTGGTGACAGAGCAGTAGCATGGTCTGACTCAGTGCTTGATAAAACCATTACCATTCTCTGAAAGTAAAGTATTTTCCTTTTTCCAGTTTTTAAACTTCCTGTGAGCTTTTGGGGTTTACAGAGGGAGAGTGTAGATAGAAATAGTACCTAATTCAGAGTCAGTCTGGTTCTGTCATTTTAAATGGCTGTGTCACCCTGGGCTTGTAATACAAACTAATGTGTGGTAGTATCTTTATCTGAAATTAGTAATAATTCTTTTCTAGGTTTGGTATGCTGACTTTCACTTTAGAAAGTACTTATTTTCAGGTGTTCATTTTGAGATAAGACTTGTTCTGTCTTTGTCAAGGAAATTTGTGAGGATTAAGAACATATTGTATCTAAAGTAGTTTGAGAAGTATGAACTCCTGTATATATTTCAGGTATAATAATGATCCAGTGCTTATTCATAATGTTATAATCATGGCTAGGAGAGACCTTGGGAGAGATTTTTGATTACTGTCTGATTTCATGGTTGTGCTTCAAGTAATCTTTGAAGTTCATAGAAAATCTTTCAAGTTCCCTTCAGTCTCTACCATCAAAATTTATGAGATTATGGGGTTTCAGAACGTACAAAAACACTTAGATTTAAATTTTATAAAATTGATAACTTCACACTACTAAATAATCATGCCATCATTTATTTTTTTAAAAGATTTATTTTAGAGAGAGAGCAGGGGTGAGAGGCAGAGGGAGAGAGAGAATCTCAAGCAGACTCCCCACTCAGTGTGGAGCCCAACGCGGGGCTTTGATCCCATGACCCTGAAATCATGACCTTGGCCTAAATCAAGATCTGGATGCTCAACCAACTGAGCCACCCAGGTGCTCCTCATGCCATTTATAAAGAATATAATTATGTTTATTTTAGTTAAATAGTAGCATTATTGACATGGTTAACTACAAATTTCACTGTGACCTACAGATTTTTAAAAATATACTTTTATACTAAATGATTCACAAAGATTTTACTTTATTTTCTTTCCTAAATATATAGTTCTGTAGTTTTCTTTGTCTGTTGTTCTGGTTTCTGCTCATATCACCTTTTCCTGACTATGGTGAATTCTAACCCACTTTTAATAATCTACATAACATTATTTTCTCAGAACTGGTTCATTACCTCGTTCATCTGAACAGTTGCTGGGTCACAAAGAGGGTCCACGGGACTCGATCACATTATTGGACGCTAAAGAATTACTAAAATTCTTTACCTCAGATGGGTTACCAATTGGAGATCTTCAGCCTTTACAGATCCAAAAGGGGTAAGTTATAAACTTATAATTGCCAATTAATTTTTTAAAAATCATTTTAAAACACATTGCATCTCATTTCCTTAGTTAATCGATGCCCTATGCTGCTTGGGCAGAATTCACATGTTTGATCCCAATGTTTATCAGTTGGACTTAATCCTCACATTTTACCTTAGCCGAATGTCCTATTATTTTGTGTTATTGAATATAAGGAAAACAAGGATAATAAAAGCAAGAGCAACCTCAGTTTATTCCCTACAGAGGTCAGTAGCTTCTACTTTGTATACAAAGGACAGTGCTATTTAAGGAAAAATTATAATTTGGCTTGCAAATTTTTAAAATTATTTTTCTACATTATTCTCTAGTTTTGATTTTGCCATTACCTGTCATGACATTGTCATGTCATGCCTAATATTAGCAAAAAGCACAGCCTTTCAACTGAAGAGAATGGAAAAGTTTAATAAAAATGCTTTTGAAACTATAATATTACTGAGTACTCAGTGTCTATATGAATAGTTTACTGCTAATTTGACTTCCAAGACAACTTCCACTAAGTTACTCGTTAATAAATACCAGATGTTGCTGAAGTTGACTTAATTACAGGTAAAACTGTGATGTCAGTTACTTGTGAGATTTGAATCATTTGATCACTATCCCATCTTAATTGTTAATCCATTATTTTGAAGACCTCCCAGAGAACCTTAAAAATTATAGATCATTTTAATCACTTCTACAAAACTTGTTTTGGCAAATATTGATTTTAAAGGTATACTTTGGAAGGGATTTATTTGAAGGTAGTTGTATATCAAAAATAATCCTGGACATATTGCCTTCATGTGAATGTTCACTAGAGAGAGAGAGAAGGAGCAACTTTGAAAGCTTGAGGATCTTAATTATGGGTTTTAATGACTTGATGATCTTAATGACATAAAAGTTGTGTAATTTTTCTTTCCTCATAGCTTTGAGAGATTGGTAATCTTTTTTATGGGAATCAAGACAGTGAAGAAGTATATACACATTTTTCATCTATTTAGCTATCAGATTATTGTCCTTCCAGATCATTAGGTGTGAACTGACAAAGTTGAACAGATTTGCCAAAACTGAATTATATAGGTTGTACTCTTTTTGAACAGACTGTCTTTCTAGATGCAATGTTAGGAGATACACGTGTAGGGGAGATACTATTTTTTCTGTAATTTATAGGTATTTTATTTAGGGAAATTTGATACAGTTCCTTCGTGTTAGTAACGAATGACATCATTACCCAATAATCTTTTATCAACATTGAAGTTGAAGAATGAGCTTTCCTAACAATGAAACAAGAACCTTTGGGCTCTTATTAAAATGTCTAACTATGTAAGGAGCTATTGAAATGTTAAAGAAAGTGCAGGTATGACTCCTGTGTGTATACCAAAGAAATATTAAACACTGACAAAATACATATTAATTAAAACGTTTCCTTTGGAAAGAATAGGTTGTGAGTAAATCTAAAGAAAAATACATAAAGTTGCTGAGAGTGTTGAAATAAGAAATGGAAGACACCCAGGTAAGGGAAAGAAGTGAAATGCTAGGTGCCTAAATCATTTTATATTAGGAAATTATGCATTTTAATAGTGAGTCATCAAAATACTGGGGTCATTGCAATTAATTAGTGTTATTTTTTTGTGAAACACTTCAAGTGGATGCATTAGAATATAAATTCTGTTTTCTAAGGTTCATACTTAGCATATGCCTTACATTTTAATGTAATAATTTCAAATGCTTATTATAGTACCCTCAATAATTTTCAGTGGCAAGTGGGCAGTTTTCATTATTAAAGCCATAGGGCAAAAATTGTGAGAGCACACTTATTCATGGAACTATACTATCTGCTTGCCTTTCTATATACCGTTTCCAAGTCTTCTGAATTGAGGCCCCTGGTATTTCATTCTATTAACTATGTAAAAGCACCATTGCATTTTTCTCCCATTCCCATCTGACCTGTTCTGAACTTCAGGAACATGATCCAGTGCATTAGAACAGTGCCTCTCAACTCAGGAAGAGAAAGGCGAGGGTTGGGGGGAGTGGACGCCTCTTAGAATAAGCAGGAGAGCTTAACCTAATTACAGTGACCTTTTTCTTCCTGAAATTTTGATATACCCCTGCAGGTCTGGGTAAGGAAGGGGTTGAGCATGAATATTTTACATAAGCTCACCATATGATTAGTTCTCACATACCTGCTGATTGGAAATCTACTTCAAAAGCATAATGGAAGTCAGCAGTCTCCATATCCTTTGATATTTAACAGGTTGCTAACTCTTAGAGTAGGTGTCAAGATGCCTACATTCCCAGGCAAAGAAAAATCTGGATCCTTCATGTGTTATAGTAGGAAGTAAATACTTTTGTTACCAAAAGATTTGAATTGACTTTAATTATTTCCCTGCAAAAAAGAACTTAACTAAATGCATAAACATTAGTTCACTACACCAAGAAAAAGAATCCTTCAGGAATAATGCTGCTTCTTGAATTTCCACTACAAATCATTTTTCATTCTTGATTTATCCATTTCTCAGAATAGTTTTGTGAAATGAATAACATCATAACTTCAGAAACTTGAGGCACAGAAAATATAAGTGACAGAACCCCCTTAGGCTTAACCTTGTTTGATTTCTTTCTTATGCTTTCTGATGTTACATAATTTTTATCCCATATAAGATTCACTTACAGAGAAGGAAGTCAGATTTCGTCTTTTAGATGCTTTCTTGAACTTTCTCTTTTTCACTAAATAAACTTTAAATACAAATGAAAAACTTCTTGTTTTAGGGAAAAGACTTTTATTCTGACACCGGAACTTAGTCCTCGGAAACTTCAGGGTTTACCTTTTGAAAAAGCCTCAGTGTGTCATTATCATGGGATTGAGTAAGTTTTTATTTACACTTTACTCTTCTGCATGTTGCTGGTGAGGCTTTTCTTTTGTGAGTGTGAAGAGTATCTGTAATAAAATGATGCAGATATAAAGCCAAAGAGAAAGTATATCAAAAAATCTCAGAAAACAAAGCAGTGTGTACACAAATAAGAATTTGTCTTCTATTGTAAAAAAAAAAAAAAGTCATTTGATGGTTGATCAGTTTTGAAGCATTTAAATATTCTATTATTACCAGATATTTTAATCAAAATTAATTCCATCCCTATGTTACAAATGTGTATTTATACTACTGGTTACATTAATATTTCCTGGTCACTAATTACATTGTAATCACTCAGAAACTATTAGATGAAATGTGTTCCCATTTGTAATATGTTAACTATTTGTAAATTTTTCTAGAATTTTAATTGACTAGCTTGAATAAAATTTCAAAGAATTCTCTTGTATAAAGGGATTAGCAGTTTCTGAGGTTATGTGCACATCTACCATTTTCACAAGGATGAGAAATTCAGTTATGGTGATAAAATATTTTATGATAGATTTTCAAGACCTTGGCGATTCATTTTGTAAAATATTTTGCCTGAAACATCCTATTTTGATTGGCTTGTGAACTTAATCTTTATTTCATGTAAACTTTAAAAATACGGATAGTCATTCACTCAGAGGCTAAAGATACAAAGGACAATTATATCTGCCCTTAAGAAGCATATACTATTATAGGGGAGAAAGAAAACATATAATTTTAGTAGAGTATAAATAGTGTTAAAATACAGATATCTGCCTGGTGGATGGAAGAATTAAATGCCAGGAACTATTTGAGATTGTTTCAAAGAGGAAATCTGAACTAACTTTGAAAGACTGAATAGAGTGTACCTGGCAGAAAAGGCAATGTCTGGGGGAGGAACAAAGTACAGAGTTACAGATTTTAGGAAGATAAACCACATTTCTCTTGTTTTATTTTTCATTTTTTATTTTTATTTATTTTTATTTTTTTAAATTTTATTTTATTTTATTTATTTATTTGAGAGAGAGAAAGCTCACATGAGCAGAGGGGAGGGGCAGAGGGAGAAGCAGACTTCTGCCGCCGGGCTCAATCCCAGGACCCTAGAATCATGACCTGAGCTGAAGGCTGACGCTTAACCGACTGAGCCACCCAGGTGCCCCTAGATTTTTATTTTTGAATAAGAGTGATAAATGTATTGTAGTATAATAAGACCAAATTATGAAGTCATGAAGGTCACTAGTGACATGGGAGGGAGATTGATCTTTATTTTTGAGGAGTAAAAAACCTTTAATTTTAAACCATGAAATTATATGCTTGGGTTTGTGCCATTGAAAGAAATCTCATTGGCTTTTGATAAATTGAGTTGAAGTATTTCAAGCAGATGTTGAAGGACTAAAATGCTATCAAGGCAGTGAAAAATAGGAAAGAGAATACAAACTAATAGCTATCTAAGGAACCTTAGACCAGCTAGATGTTGGAGATGAGAAAGAAGGAGATGACAAGAATTTTTTTAGGGTTTCTAGCTTGGGCACATTGGATAGATGGTGGTACAATTGAGAAAATATGGAAGGTATGGAAGGCCACCCAACAAGGCATTCTAGGAATGTTTAGTTTCCTTGCTATGTTTAAATAAGATTTATTTCACTTAAAGAGTTTGTAAGTTTGACACTAGAGGCAAAATATTCAGTTATTTTATTTTCAGGCATCAGACTTAAATTCCCCATTAAAGTCAGATGCAAGACTTTAAAAGATACCTGCTATCACTGCTTTTTTCTTTTTTACTCATTGTGCTGAATGTTTCTGTTTTAATCATTGTTTTGGCTAGTCAGTTAAAATAAGGAAAACTAGAGAGCTTAAAAGAGTTATAAACTCTTTAAAAGAGTATTGAAAAGGAGACCATAGAGGTATTTTTTTGTTTTTATTTTTTGTTTTGCAGAGAAGAGACCTGAAAGATTATTAGAAGTAGTAAACTTGGAAAAGTGACCAGTGATAAAATACATATAAAAAGCCTAGTTTACCTCTAAACCAGCCATTTCCAATTTTAAACACTCTGAGAAAAGATCTCATTCAAAATAGCAATAAAACCATAAATATTAGAAGTATTTTTGGAAGAAATGTAGAATGGGAAAAATTGCAAATAACCTATATTAAGGGACATAAAAACGACGTTGATTACTTGGCGGAAACATGCCTTGTTTCCTCGTGACAGATTCCGTATTCCAAAGGCATTAGTTCTTTTGGAAGAAATATAAATATTTAATATAATTTTTAACAACTTTGAACCTTTGGGTGAAATAATTCTATAATTTATCTGGTAAAGAAGCCTCCTTCTTTTTACTTAAAGAATGAGATTAATTTTATCATATAACCAGAAAATTTTATTATAAAGCTATTATAATTACAGTGTAGGACTGGAACAAAATAGGAAATCCAAGGAAAAAAGCAAATATACATAGGAATTTGATCTAATAGAGGAAAAATTTCAAATCAGAGGGCAAAAGATGAAATATTCAGTAGATAGTAGTGAGAATATGATTAAATATGCAAATAAAAATAAATTAATTTAAAATGATTCCTAGTTCACACCAAATATCAAAATAAATCGCAGATATATGCAGAATTAAAAGTGAAAAACTGTGAAAGGAAAGGACTAGTATAAAATTTAGCGGAAAATCTGTTCTAAGTGTAGGGAAGACTTTTTTATTCATTCTAACTGAGGAAGAAACCAAAAAGAAAAGAATGATAGATTTGTCCTAGTTTTAAAACAGCAATGTCAATAATCAACAGAAGCAAAAGAAATCCTTAAACTAAGGATTAAGCTGAGGAGAATATTTTTTAACATAAATTTGAAGGTGTTTTCTTTTATAATTAAAGAATGCTGGGGCCCCTGGGTGGCTCAGTGGGTTAAGCATCTGACTCTTGATTTCCGCTCCGGTCAGGGTCTCAAGCTCATGAGATTGAGCCCAGCGTCAGCTCCACAGTCAGCACCGGAGTCCACTTGAGATTGCCCTCTGCTCCTTCCCCTGCTCACGCACCCTCCTTGCTTGCTCTCTCTCAAACAAATAAATAAAATAAATCTTAAAAAAAAAAAAAAAAATTCCTTACAAATCAAAAAAAAAATAAAATATGAAAAAGCTGGCAAAATCTGGAACCATTTGCTTACCAAAGAGGAAATACAAATGACTGATACACATGACAAGTTGTTTTTATCAACTTTTTAAAATTTGCTTTTTAATTTGCATTCTTAATGTAAATTGAAACAACAGTGAGGATACTTTTCACTTATGAAGTCATGTTAGTGGTGAAGGAACATGAATGAGTAAGCCAGCTCATAGAAGTATAAGTTGCTACAACCTGCCTGGAGGGCTATTCATTAATTTACCAAACCCATGCAAATGTTTATAACATCAGATTGATTAATTTATCTTGATGAAAAAAAGTGGTATACACTGAAAGCTATTATGCAAGGGTATTTTCCATAATGTTATTTAAAATAAGAAACATTGTAAATGTCTACCTGTAGGGGCTTGGTTAAATATATTATAGTACATCCATAAAATTCTGTATACAGTCACCAAAATGGCTAAAATTGAAGACTGATAAATAGTGCCAAGTACATGGAACAGTTAGAACTGAGCACCTTGCTTGTGGGAGTATGAAATGATATCTCTACTCCAGAAAAGAACTAAACATACTCAGATCCTATGGTTCAGCAGTTCCAATACTAGGCATTTTCCTAAGAGAAATGAAAACACAACTCCACAGGAAGATTTGAACAAGATCATACGGAGCAATTTTATCCATAATAGCCCTAAACAGCAAACAGCCTAGGTGTATGTCAACAGAGTAGATAAATAAACTCATATATGTATCCAAAGCAATACTCCTCAGCAATAACAAGGAATTACATACAATAACATTACACTTCTGTCTGTGTGTGGAAAAACAGTTGAAGTAAGAATTGGAGGACTTTAAAATGAGCAATAGCAACTACCTACCCCTATAAACAAATAAATCTTTCAGTGACTCCGTTTTCTTTACTCTAAATTTATGCTCCTTAACCTGGGGGCATTGAGATCAAACTAAGAAGGTTGTAGGAGGTGAGCACAGTGAATCCAGGAACATGCTTTTTTCAGGAAGATCTATGTTCAACAGAGATAATGGATCTACTTGGAACAAAATTCTAGTAGGATGTCAAAGTAATTATGAAGCTGACAGGAGAGTTCTCTCTTCCTCATGTTGCTATAAGTCTTTGGAATCCTTGAGCTCTTCCTATACCCAGACATAAAGAATATTTGGAAAAAACATATATAGACTGCTCAAGTACAAATCAGTATTTTCTTAAGACAAAATGAAATATCTCCACTGTTGGCTTGTTTGTTTTTTCATGTATTTTACCCTGGAGTGTTAGATACCATTGATTGTAAGATGCAGTGTTTTCTTTAACAACAAATTAAACTCTGCTGTCAAATTGTGACGGGTGGCCACACCAGCCTTCTGTTGGTTTCAAATTTGTTTCGTCTATTCCAAGAGATTTGGCAGGTTCTCCTGCCTTCATTGACATTGGTGTGTGCTAGGAAGTATCTTGCCTATTATGTAGTTACCAAACAAAAATAGTTTCGTCTCCTTGAAGATATTTTTTCTTTGGATGCCTAAAGCATTTGTTTATTGTTTTGCAAGAAAATATGGAAGTATAGTCATTCATCCAACTATGGATATTTACTTGACTAATATCAAATATGTACCCTGCCTCTCTGTTTCTGTTCCTTTATTATTTACAAAGTACTTTTTGCTTCAGTGCCAGATCATAGTATAATAATTTGAAGACATTTTAAATGGCAAAGTCAACAGGCACAGTACACATAATTCAGTTGAAGGAATGACGTTATGAACAGCTGTGATCAAGAGATATTAAAACTGGAAGGAAAATATCTGCATGTTAGATTCAAAATCTCAGGGGCGCCTGGGTGGCTCAGTCGTTAAGCGTCTGCCTTCGGCTCAGGTCATGATTCCAGTGTCCTGGGATCGAGCCCCACATTGGGCTCCCTGCTTGGCGGGAAGCCTGCTTCTCCCTCTCCCACTCCCCCTGCTTGTGTTCCTGCTCTCGCTATCTCTGTCAAATAAATAAATAAAATCTTTAAAAAAAAAAAAGATTCAAAATCTCAGAGTAGAAAAATATATTAATTTGGAATCAGACTGTATCTTTTTTTCTCAAAAAATTTTCTATAGGCTCATCAGGCATTACATTGCCTCTTGCCTAGAACCTTAACATTCATGGTACTTGATTTTTTTTTCGATTCTGTCAGTTGCCCAGGAGAGAAATAGGACTCATCAGTAATCCTTAGAGTTACTGCTGGTTTTTAATGAACTGTGTTTTATTAAACAACAGACTAGAGCAAGAATGTTACAGAACTGGGAGACCTAGGTTCTAGTTACTGTTTTGTCACCACTTCACATTCTGACTTAGGAGCTCAGTGTTCTCCCCTGTTAAATTAAACTGCTGGGTTAAATCGGAGATTTTTCAGTCCTAGCTATGCTTTAGAATCACCTGGACAGCTTTTTAAATAATGTGCATACTATAAGATTTGCTGTGGTAGAAGATAAACCTGCTAATAATAATAATAACAATAACAACAGCAGCATGCATTTATAGACTGCTTTGCTTGCATGTTCTAGGCACCGCTTCTGAGTGCCTACACGTACCCAAGGAACACATAAGGAATCCTCACAGTAGCTCTTGGAAATGACTGCTATAAATCTCATTTTGCAGAGGAGGCCAGCAGAAGCATAGATAAAGTTAAGTAATTTGGCCAAGTCAAACAGCTCCTCAGTGGTGGAGCCAGATTTAAGTCCAGGGATTCCAGCTCTTAGAAATCAAATATGAAAGTGTCACAAGGGAAAGACAAAGTCCCTAAATCTTCCACCAGGCACTCAGATATTAGGGTAATGATATGCTCCTTGGGAGTTGAACGAAAAGCTTTTGGATCCAAAGTGCTGATTTTAGGGAGCATCTTAGAATTTTACAAGCCAAGAAGACAGCTAACAGAGAAAGGGTTTAATTTTGATAGTCCTCCCATCACATTTGTGAAGCCGTTTGTGCTTCCCTGATGCAGCTGTGGACGAGGAGAAGGTGAAGAGTTGTCCAAGGTCACATATCTCATAGGTGATTTTCCTGAGATGCTTCTTTGTTGTACTTAACAACATGGGGTTTCTTTAAGTCCAGAAGCATTCACTGAGCTAACATCTTTTTTTTTTTTTAAGATTTTTTTTTCTTAATTCATTTGAAACAGAGAGATACAGAGAGAGAGAGAGCATGAGCAGGGGGAGTTGCAGAGGGAGAGGGAGAAGCAGGCTCTCTGCTGAGCAGGGAGCCGGATGTGGGACTCGATCCCAGGACCCTGGGATCATGACCTGAGCCAAAGGCAGAGGCTTAACCATCTGAGCCACCCAGGCGCCCCCTGAGCTAACATCTTGATTCCTTGAGTCAGATTTAGCTAGAAACCAGATACACAGGGACAACCGAAGTGTTTGAAGAAAAATCCGTCAATCAGCAGTAATGGGGGAAGGGAGTTTCAAAGAAAAATTCAAAATGTTCTGAGCTGTGTTTGGTGAACCAGTTAGAATATACCTTCATACCCTTTTCATCTTTTTGTTGAAAATAAACTTGCCCCTTCTAACAGAAGTCAGCATTTCACATTGTTACATATCAGCCATACTGAGGAATCAGAGGTTGGTAGGGATTTAAGAGTATTAAAACAGCAACTCTATTATTTTGAAAATAAGCCAGAGGATTAACTTAATCTGTTGCCCAGAAATAGTCAAAGAGGAATCAGATCGTACTTCAAATTTTTTAATCTTTTGCCATGTCATCTAGCAGGCTAGAAAAAAACTGAACTGTGAGGGAAGTCGGCCATTCACTCAACCCTCCAACAATTACTAGGAAGTTAAGTAAGAGGTTTTCCAGTAAGTGTTTCGCTGTTTCCTCATTGGCAGGGAAAAGTCTGTTGCTGTCTTGGAGCCTGTGATTTTGATGGTCTTTCTCTTATTTAGATATTGTTTGGATGACCGAAAAGCGTTAGAAAGAGATGGGGGATTTTCTGAACTTCAGTCTCGTCTTATCCGTTACGAAACCCAAACCACCTGCACCAGAGAAAGTTTTCCGGTACCCACTGTGTTGAGCCCTCTTCCATCACCTGCCGTCTTGTCAGAGCCTGGAAGTGTCCCTGATGGAGAAGCCTTACAAAGCGAGCTCCGAACTGAAGTATCTCGACTGAAAAGGAGATCAAAAGATCTGAACTGCCTTTATCCGCAAAAAAGGTGATCTGTTAAGTGCATAAAAATAGTCTCTTGACAGAAAGCGTGTTAATCCCTAATCTTTTTTTTCAAATTAGTCTTTCCTATTTTTAAGTAGCTTTCTGCATAGATCATAGATTAATTCCTTTGTGTCAGGAATTTTATTTTTATTGTGAGAAGTTATGATTATGCTTATAAGTTATAAAAAGAAATGACTTAGGAGGCGCCTGGGTGGCTCAGCCATTGAATGTCTGCCTTCGGCTCAGGTCATGATCGCAGGGTCCTGGGATCGAGCCCCGCATCAGGCTCCCTGCTCCGCGGGAAGCCTGCTTCTCCCTCTGCCAGTCCCCCTGCTTGTGTTCCCTCTCTCTCTGTGTCTCTGTCAAATAAATAAAATCTTAAAAAAAAATAAAATAAAAAAAGAAATGACTTAGAAAAGACACAATTTCTTGCTTTCTGTGCTAATATACAGTGCATTAGCACGATGGATTGTCAAGTTGTTAAGCCATGGAACACTAGCGGTCTGATCCAATAGATTAAGTAGAGGAGCTGCTTTATCGAAGAGGGTGTTTCTTGCTGTAGGTCTTCCTGCCTTCTCGCACTGCTTTCTGCCTGCGCTGGCCCCTTAAACACTGTTTCTGTAACCTGTAACTTTAAACACTACGTAATATTATATGGAACTTTTCCAGATCCTTTTTTTGCTAGCTAAATAAAATGTCCATATACTAGAACAGAAGTTTTCATAAACACTCTCATTTCCATTGAATTTATATGTCTTTAGGATCTTTGTCAAATTTCGGTCTTTAGCATCTAAAGAATCTTAAATTCTTACTGTTATGTAAATCTTTCAAAAAGTATAAAATATTATTACAGTGCGACTTTTAAATCTTTTTTTTTTTTGAGCAGTTAAAAATATTAGAATACTATTTCCCTGGTATGGAATAACTAAATTATTTTTATGGGGACTTTACAAATTCATGGTACTTTTTAAATGTGATAAAGCTAAAAAGCAAATCCGTTAACATTTCCGATACTGTATTTTGTAACAATATTTCTTATTTGTGACTTGCGACTAATAAAAAGACATGTGTTCCAGGAAAGAAAGTACACTGTGGCCTGTGGGTTAGCAGAATTGAAGGATATGAGACCCTATCTTGTAAAATGAAATTTAAACATTTTCAAAAGATTGAAACATGAGCCCATTTTGTAGTTTTATTTGTATTTAGCATGTATTTATTTTGCCCGGGTAATCACATGGGTACAATAAGCATAGGTTGTGATGTCTTTGTCAAAATTATCTTCATAGAAAAGTATAAGTACATAACAGATGATTATGAAATTTACAGATTTCACCACCTAGAGTGCCAGAGCTGATTTATGTGAGAAATTATAAATTGATGGGGAGGGGGACAGTGATAACTGCTTGTTGCTTTTCCTAATTAGCTGAAATTCTAGTTATTCCTTGCTTTGTATGTTTTAGTCACTCATTTGAAGACCTAAGAGAGCAACTTTATAGTATGATGTCACATTACTTATTTAAAGCAGTAGTAGCAAGAAATTTTGTTTGCTTTTCATGGGTTTATGTTTCAGTAGATCTGGTTGTCACATTTGGGACAGAAAAATGGACCTCGGTGTTGAGTCACTTAATCTGTGTTTTTGATGTATTTCTCCACAATAGACTTGTGAAGTCTGAAAGTTCAGATTCTCTTCTTTCTCAAACAAGTGGCAATACTAATCATCATCATCATGCAGTGACATCCAGAAAACCCCGAGCAGAGCGATCATTATCTGTGACTTGTCCATCAGTTCCAGTTCTAAGCTATGAAACTCCAAAAGTCACTACAAAGGCCAGTTCAGGTCAAAAAAGTGTGCATGGATCAAAAACATCAAGGCAAATTAAGGAATCAAGATCACAGAAACACACACGGGTAAAGATTTATTTCCTGTCTCTTAGTTCTACATGAGAAGAAATTCCTTTATTTGGTTCATTTAAAATGTATGTCTAAAATTTTATGAGTGAAATGAAATGGTATCTATAATGTACTTTAAAACAATCCAATGTAAGAAAGATAATGGGTAAGTGGGCAGAGCTATAAATGAAACAAAATTAGCCACAAATTGATCCTCATTGAAACTGGTCGATCTATCAAGATAAGGATTTGTTATAAGATGTTCTCTCTACTTTTCAGTGTTCGAAATTTTCCATAATAAAAAATAAATACATCCCCTTGTCTATCCCTAATGTGTGTAGCTTTTACACCCAGATTTTGATTCAGAACTCATGATTTGAATTCCTCTTAAATACATTCCAGTCATGGGGTGCCTGGTGGCTCAGTCATTAAGCGCTTGCCTTCGGCTCAGGTCATGATCCCAGGGTCCTGGGATCGAGCCCCACGTCAGGCTCCCTGCTCAGCGGGAAGCCTGCTTCTCTCTCTCCCACTCCCCCTGCTTGTGTTCCCTCTCTCTGTGTCAGATAAATAAATAAAATCTTAAAAAAAAAAAAAAGATATTCCAGTCATTTCTTCCTAACAAATTATCTGATGACATGTATGACCATGTAAATGTTCCAGATCTCTTTTTTTTTACCAGTTGTTTTATCTTAATGAACTTATCTGTCTTTCACATAGTTACATGATTATGCAATTCACAGAACTGAATTCTAAAGATAAAATAATACGTTTGTACCTTTTTCAAGAAATATTAATCATACGTTATGTTCTATTCAAGATACTGAAAGAGGTAGTTACGGAAACCCTGAAGAAACACAGCATTACTGAGGCCCATGGATGTTTCACTGCATGCAGCCAACGTCTCTTTGAGATCTCCAAGTTCTATCTGAAGGTACGGTGTCTTCTCTACTAACAGCAAAATTGAAGTCATGTTCTGATGTTCCTCTTTGACATAAAGTAATATTTAGTGAGTATTTTTTATAGTGATAACTTATAACTTGTTGCCAGATATTTTTTAAAGTGGAGATAGAAAAATTGGAGCCAAAATATTTTATATCTGACTTGTTTGATTTTTGTCTTCATATGTAGAAAACTACATTTTAACTGGTATCCTCAGTATTTCCCTGACTAGTCTTTGGCTTAAGTTGATAATAAGATTCAAAACATGTTTATTTTATTTTTTTAAAGCTTTTTTAAATGTATTCACTTGAGAGAGAAACAGAGAGCATAAGCAGGGGGAGAGGCAAAGGAAGAGGGAGATGCAGACTCCCCACTGAGCCGGTAGCCCAACATGGGGCTGCATCCCAGGACCTGGAGATCATGACCTGAGCCGAAGGCAGATGTCCAACCATCTGAGCCACCCATGCACCCCTCAAAACATGTTTAGTTAGTAATTTTAGTATATAGTAAAAAGACAACTGGAATGGGTATCAGAATACCCCATTTCTAATTTTGGTTCCATTATCAGCTAGTTATGACACACTGGGACAGATCAGCCATTCAGATGATGTGTCTATAAAACTTAGATGGTGTTAGATTATCTCCAGTGAAGAGTTTTTGACTCAGTCACAGTTTTGTGTGGGCTCCTGGCATGCATTCAATTCACCTTCTTTTTAAAATCTCTCAAGAAAGATGGTATTAAAGTACAAAAACAAAGAAAAGAAGAGAGAAGAAAATGTTTAGTCTCTTGTTGAACAAGACAAAGCCCACAGAAGTGTGGTATCACAGAGTTAAAGAAGTTCGAACCTAAATGCCTGCCCAGTGGAGTGCCAGTGAGAATCAAACCACTTCAAGGGACACAGTCTCCGAGGTGCTTAGGATTTGAAGATACCGGGTATCATAGAAAGCAGGGGTGTGGTGTCAGGTGGAAGATAGGGGAATTGAATAAAGATCTACAAAGTGAACTGGGGATCCCTCAACTTCCCCTACAAGTCCTTCTCCCACAGGGGTGACTACAAGGTATACTGCACGTACTTCTCTTCCCCCACCTCTGTGACAGTGCAGGAAATAGTCTCTGGAGAAAAAAGAATTAAAGGCCACAAGGGAAAAACCAACTGGCCTCCTAATAACCCTGCCTTGTAAAGCCACCAGACAGAGCTTCCACTAAGATTTATATCTCATTTTTATATATGATTGGACTGCCAAGGATTAGCAGACTTTTGAGACTTTTCCAAAAAAGAGATGCCAAAACATAAAGGAATGAAGGGAATTCTTAAGGGGCAGAAAGCTATAGAAGACTTCATAAAAACTATAATTCTCTCAGAAAAAAGATAATCGCATCCATAAAGCTGGAACAGGATGCTGTTTCCAGAAACTGTAGAGAATATGAAAGCTCCTCAAAATTAAAAATACGATAAAATCAATCCAATAGAGAGGCTGAATAGTTGAGATTAAGAAAGTTACCAGAAATTAGATGACAAAAACATGAAACATAGGATCAGAAAATGGGAGGACTAAATCCAGAAGATCCAATATGCTAATGATAGAAGTTTTAAAAATAGAGAATAAAGGAGAGCAAACTATCAAAAATCTAACAAAGTTTTCCAGAACTGAAGAACACAAGTGCCGTGATTAAAAGGGCACACAGCTTGTCCATCCCAGTGAATGACAGTTCTACAACAAGCTACCTCATTGTGGAATTCCATACCTCCTGGAATAGAGAGAACACTTCTTAAAAGCTTCCCAGAAAGAAAGTTTGCATATAAAGAACTGAGAATCAGAATGGCATTAGACTTCTCCACAT